>NC_134455.1:264290771-264593646 GCF_047948215.1 Lycorma delicatula | reverse complement strand
TGTTTACATTATTTGTAGCTAATAAAAAATTTCATATTATAGATATTTAATTTTCAAATAGTTTGGAGTCTTTTTTCCGTCTCAGATTAGCTCACTGGCATGTTCTGACCTGACATTGCTACCTCAATCTTTTTATTTTTTTACTTGAGATTATAAGTTTAGTAATATAACTTTAGTATATAAAGTTTCATATTATAAGATCAATACTGTACTTGATCGTACATCTCTGCTAGGTGTTTTGTGTATTCCCTTTGATAAGAAGCATTCATTTCATTTTTTGAGTAGACATTTAGATAATTCCTAATTTTTCATTATCTTAATCTTGTGTGAATAACCCTTTCGGTTTCTTAAAAAGAAATCTTAAGTGGTTGAATTTTACATGAAACTTTCATTATCCAGATCTCACATTCATAAAGAAGCTTTATTACTCCTGTTATCTTTTAAATTTTAAAATAGGCATTCTATGCTTTAATTAGGCTTTATTTATAATTTTTTTTTTCAAATTATTTACTCTAATATAAATCTGTACACTTTTTGATTTATAATATCCTTCTGCTGATAAAAATATTTTTTTTTTTTAGGGTGTGGTTTCTATCAATAATGTTAAAGTTAAGTATGTCTAATCTGTTTAGACAACATTTTGTAAATCTCTTTTACAGTTTCTTAGGGCTGTCAGTTTATATTCAAGCTTTTGAATTACTATATTGAGTTTCAGCTATTCAAGCCAGTTGAATTAAAGCTAAGTTGGCGTTATTTATTATTTTGAGATATATAATGTGATATATCTTTCTCTATTATAACAAATATATAGTGTCTGGGTGACAACGCAGAAGTGATTTTCACCCAGAAGAAAAGAAAATGTAAATCTATTGCAGTGAATAGCAGTCCTAACACCAAACTTATCCTGTGCTATAAAACTGCATCCTAGAGAATCTTGGATTACTACTAACTTCTAAAAGCATTGAAAAAAGGATTTGAAAGTGTATGTGGTTTTTTGACAGATTAAAAGTGATTTAAAACAAATTACTTGCAAGTTGAAATAGTAATACAAGAATGAACTGTTAAACACGAATATAAGTAATAGTAATAAAGTTTATTTCAATTTAAATATGTAAATTTGGATTACATGTATGAAAGAGTGAATGTGTGTTCTGTTCATATTCATTGTTTTACATTTTTAGTATAACTATTGGTATTAATTTGCTTAGGTTATTGCTACAGGAGGTTACGGTAGAACGTTTTTCTCATGTACATCAGCACATACTTCAACAGGTGATGGAACAGCCATGGCTACTAGAGCGGGTCTCTATAATGAGGATTTAGAATTTGTACAATTCCATCCTACAGGTATAATAACAAAATTACTTGGTTTTAGAAATTAATTGTGAATAAGTAATATGGCAAATATTAAAAAAATTATAAAATAAGGTGATTAAAATCTTCTGAAATTCGGTTAATATATATTGAAAAAAATCTGATATGAACACCACACGACTTCCTTGTATGCCTATTAAATTACATATACATGTATTTTTAAAATGAAAACTACATTAAATTTTATTTCATTTATAACTTCTGATATTTTTTAATAATTTTTTTTTTTATTGTTATGAATTATCATAATTGTTTTTACAATCAGAGGGTAATTATTAATAAATCAATTTTATTTGGCAATAACTCTGGAGCCAATGAAAATAAGTACCACTTATGATATATCAATGAAAAGCTCTCATTGAGAGCTTTTTACTGCAGTTAAGATGCTCAAAATCCAATTATTATTTATTTTTTTTTTATTGGATTTTGGTCTTTTTTGGACACTTTGATTGCAATTGAAAGAGGAGGTGCACAACTAGATGTTACCCCAGTCCTAAATCCAAAATTTCAACATCCTATGGCTAATCGTTTCTGAGTTGAAAATAGTCAAAATGGATTCAGGGATGATCAAGATTGATATTTCCATTGAAATCTGAAAACCAAAATTTTTCGCAATCAACAATACTTTCTTTACTTCGTACAAGGAAGTAAAAATTACAAAAGAAACTGTTATTAACCTTGTCACTGTTGTCATTTTAGGCACTTTTGATTTGATTTGATTTGCTATCTTGGAAAATGTGTTCTGTTAACAAAATTTAAATGTTTATTTTAACATTTAAATTTTGTTTACATTTTGAACACTACCATGCAGTGTTCTAAAATGAGAAAAGTATTTTAAGAAGCACTTTGTAAAAAGCAGTAAGTTGCCTAATTTTCAGGTAGATGCTGAAGTTTATATTTTTTGCAGGAATAATGGTGTATGACGTTATAAATAGTATATTAGTCGAGATTGTAATTTTAACCTTTAAAAGATTTTTATAAAAGTTAAGTTTTACAAAACTATTTATAAACATTTGTAATTTATAAAAAAGCTTGATGTTGAAGTGAAATCATTGTCTTTCTATAGATATTGTCTTATCTAACTTTTTTGTTGATATACAAACAGTTGATGGAATATGTGGATAACAGTTGCCTATAATATACTTTGTAACATATTTACATAATGCCATAACATTTGCATGGTATATAGATGAACCTTTCTTTTTATAATTATGAGTTAATAAAAGAAAACTTATTTGGTGAATGGAGAATTTTCAACATTCTACTTATATTTAGCCGCATGCATTCATTTTGTTAAAAGCTAAAGTGCGAGTGCTGGTTTTAACATGACCAAATATTTTCCACAAATTTTTTTTTTTTATATCAACTTCTTGTCACTGGTCACTACGTCACTGGTTTTTGACTGTTCTCATTTTTTTTTTATTCTAAGTGGTTTTTTTTTTAATAGTGGTTTCTTAGCATATGCTTTAATAAACAGATGTCCAGCATTAACTACATAGTAAATAACTTTCAAGTTATTCTATAGTAGGTAGAAAGCCTAGTAAACAGCATTTCATTTTGCTGTAATGGTATATCTTATGGCTACAGTTGCCAGATTTAACTGCTTTTCTTTTTTGCTTTCCCAGTAACCCCTCTCTACACTGATTGCCTTGGTGGCTCAGATGGTAAAGAGGTATTTATAAGTACCATAATTATGAAATATGTTGGCTGGTGCTGTTGGGAGTGTGTGTGGTTTGTGTCTTGAGTGGAAGAGCATCCAACACTCTAAAATACACAACTATCCAATATTCTCTTCAACCATATTATTGATTACATCCATGTATGTGTATTAACTATTATGACAACACATCTGATCAAGACTGCTGTCCATTAGACTACTTTTGTCGTATAAGTTTTACTAATACTATAGAAGCTGTTATCTTGTTCAACCAGCTTTGTGGCTCTGGACAACAAAATTTATGTACACGAATGAGGTATGATTCCTTCTCATTCTAGCTGGACTACTCTTAAGTGTAATAGAACACTTGTAAAGTATAAGTGAATGCTCACACAACTGTGAGTTCACTTTAATGATGAGTTTAATGATGTGAGTTATTTGTAATTATGTGATATGATTGGAACTGTAAGTGTAGGTTTTTTTGACTGATTCATGTGATTTCTCATTAGTGTTCTTATCTTGTAGATTTTGTGTTTTCATCACCAATACTGTACGTTCACTGGTATAGATCAGTACCCAAATTTCAGAACTCCACATTCAATAAAACTTTATCACACTGTGTATGGTAAGGATCCTCTCAGCAGATGTACAGTTTATGCTTGACACCAAAATCTCTTGTTGAATCTAGTTGTTTGACATGAAACATCACTAGAGTTTGAAAAAAAGTAAGGGAGAGCTTTGTGCTTCTTGTAAATCTGGTATTTTGGAAATGATTTTAGTGTTGTAAACATTTGAACTTGAAAACTAACAACATGATATAGTACAAAGAGTACTATAGGACATACTATAGTACATAGTCTGGCATATGGTCTGGTCTTTTTATTTTAATTTCAGTTTTTTTATAATTTGATTCATCTGGATTGCAGGTATTTATGGTGCTGGTTGTTTAATCACTGAAGGTTGTAGAGGAGAGGGTGGTTATCTTGTAAATAGTGAGGGTGAGAGATTCATGGAGAGATATGCACCAACAGCAAAGGACTTGGCTTCAAGAGATGTAGTTTCACGTGCTATGACTATTGAAATTAGAGAGGGCAGGTAGGTTCATTGATCTGCTTTCACATGAGTATTACTACTGGAAGTAGGAATGAATAATTTTATAATTAACTGTGAAGTTTTTCTCTCTTAATTGTATTAATTTTCATACATTTTTTTCTCAAATTTAATGTTTATTTTATATTTTTGTTACTCTTTTTTATGTGCAGCATACTAGTATGGTTGATTTTTTTTTTGCTGATTAGATTATGCTCTTACCTTAATAAATTAAACATTCAATTTTAAAAAATTACTTTTTTGTAGTAGAGATAAAAAGAAGCAAACTTGTTCTGTCAGTTATTTGTTTTGTCACTTAACTGTTGCTGTTAGATATTATCCATTTGATTTTCATGAACGTAGTTGGGGTTTAGCTATTGATCTCCTTCACTTTCTTTGGGGGTTTGACGTACGTTTTTCAATTTAACCATTTATTAACATCACAAAATAGTCTTCAGTTTTATTATTTTTTTTTTTACTTGTATTAAACATTTGTTAATATTATAATAAATTATATACCATTTGAAGGAGGGTCAAAAAATTGTTATTATTAAAAAAAAACTGGGCAACAAAGTTGTTACTTTCTTGGCAGTATTTATTTTTAATAGTGGAAAAATAATGATATATAAAAAATTAAAAAAAAAAAGTCAATAACTGATTAGCTTTTCCACTCTCAATATTGCCACCAGTATTTTTTTGGGTCTCTTGCACAATTACTATGCACAAGACAGAAAAAATTTCATTAAAAAATTGCAATAAATAAAAAAAAAAGCTGTATTGATTTTTGAGGGCAAATTAAAAAAAAATGGTAAAATTTGTATGCATCTGTTGAGCTTTTAATATAAAGTTGGGTTATGTTTGCAAAATTTTGAGAATTGACCCCCAAAGAAACTACCTCACCCCCTGGAGATATTGACCCCAATTGTTTACCAACAAATTGCCCCATATATCCAAGTCTCTGTGCCAAATTTCAGAGTTAACTAAATTTCAAACAAGCGTGCACATGTACATTATATGTAATGACAATGTAGTCTTATATTATGATTGGTATTATTTGTGTGTACAAACATTACCTTCAATTTTTTTGTTTACAAATTTTTATTATTAAAAAAAAAAACAGAGACCCATGAGATTGCTTTGTTCTATATTCATCATAATTAATACCAGTTTTTGATTAATATTTTCTAAAGGTAAGCATGATAGAAATAACCTTTTTGAGACCTTATCTTCAGAATTATTTTAAGTAATCCTAACTTAAATTGCATCACAAGAAAGAAAATATACTGTAATGTTGGAATGAGTAAGTTATTTTGTTGACTGTAATCATGAGTCACTTGATAGTTGAGATTTGGGTCAACATTTCAATGCAGCTAAACCATTTGGAAAAAATCTAGTTTGTTGATAGATAATCAGTTTGATTTGCCCTTTTAAGAAAGGGAATGTAAGCCTGTTAGATAAATTACAGAGTGAATCAAAAGTTTGGAAACTCCTCAACTTTAAAACAGTAGGTATCTGTCAATAAGTTATCAGTCAACTACTTTACCTTTTGACAAGAAATAAATTTCAACTCTTCTTGGCAGGTGGGGAGAAGGGGTTTAACTCATATATTTTAACTTAAATATTTTAACTCCCTTTGTGTGATACATCATTTGAAAGTCTCTTTTAAGTCAAGAAGAATGGTATAGATAAAAATGGCGGTGGGATAAAATTTGGATTTTGAAAACTGATGAAAAATTTTGAAAAATGAAATTTAATCTAATTTTACTAAATTTATTTTAAAAGTAACACAAAAATTGTTTGTTACATTTTTAATGGGTAAATAAATAATATGCATTTGATAAATAATAATCATTGATGGTCATTTACCTTTGTTGCATAAGCGAAGTATACTTCGTTATGTAATATTCCACTTAGTGTTTCATTACCATACTGTTATGAGAGAATTTATTGTGATCGGTTGGCTAATTGATTTTGTATACCTTTACCATATTTGTTAGCCTCTTTGTTATTTAGCTTTTTTGCAATTGTTTTTTACTAAATTAATTTTTTCTATGCTACCTCCTAACATTGTTATATCAACATTTCACTTAGTGAACAGGAGGTGGTCACACTTTTAATGATAAGGGACTTTGGCGAGAGTTAGGTCATTATGAAGTTTGTGAATTATTCAAAGCAACATTTAACTCTATTTAAAAAGGGAGAGTATGAAAAATCATCGAATGATTTAAAGAAACAGAGAGCATTAATTATAAGAGGAAAAATTGTCAATTATGCAAGACTCAAAGAGCAGTATGAGAATATAACGTTAACAAGAGCAGTATGAGAATATAACGTTAACAAGAGCAGTATGAGAATATAACGTTAACAATGTAAAATTTCAGACAATGTAATAAATTCAGACAATGATCATGGTTGGTCAATAATCCATACTGGTATCATGAGGCACATTTGCAGTATCCAGTCAATATACAAGCAGGTATTTTTGGTGAATAATTGATAGGGCCTATATTTATTGATGAAATTTTAAACGCAGTGAAGTATGAGCCTTTGTTGTTTCTCAATGATATCATTCGAAACATTTAAAATGTTGTTAGCACCAACCTCCAAAACATTTGGTTTCAACAAGACTGTGCCCTGCCTCATTTTGGTCTTCAGGCATTTGAAATTGTAAATGCATTTTTTCTTTGAAGGTGGATTAGCCAAAGGGATCAAATAAAATGGCCATCAAGATCAGCCGACTTATCAGATTACTTTCTATGGAGCCACTTAAAAAGTATTGTTTATCCATAATAAATCCCAAGATATTAATAATTTACAAAGAAGAATTCAAGAATCAGCACAAAATATCACTAGGGAATCATTGAATAATGCAGATCATTTTATAACAGACTAGCATACTGTAAAACAACAGGAGGAAGTTTTGAACATTTATTAAAATGAAATATAAGTAAATAAGAAAACATTAATGCTAAATAATTTTTTTAAAAATAAATTTATTCAATATCACATTTTTATTTGTGATTTAACAGTTCCTTAAAATATCAAAATCTAAACTTTATCCTGCTGCCATTTTGAGTACAGACATCATACTAACTTTTTATTTATACCATTTTTCTTGTCTTAGAGAACTTTAAAAGAAGTATCGCAAAAAGGCTGCTACCATTTAAAATATTTAAGTTACATACAACCTTTGTGCCACCTCTCAAGGCATTGAATCTCTATTTCTCAACAAAAATGGTCTACAGATACCTTATTCTGAAAGTTAGCAGTCTGGAATATTACTTTTGATTCACTTTGCATACCATGGCAACAAACCCTACAAATTTATTTCAAATGAGCTGCGTCAAGTTATAAATTTGACCAGTAAAATTGACTAAAGCTTCTCATTCTACTCCGCACTAATTAGTTGTATAGGAAAACTTCCTCCATTTTATTCCTTGTTAAGTATGTTTTATGTGCACTAATTTTTTGTAGTTAACTAATCCTTGATGCCTTGACATTCCTGTCCACATCTGAGTCATCTGGTTTTCTCTTTTGACTCTGAACTTGAAACTTGCAAGTTTCCATTGCAAAAAACAATAATTAACCATCTAATGTTTTTTTCCTACATAAAATGGATTCTTCTTTTTTTGGGTGTCACTTCTCCAAATTGAAAAGTTAAGCTGTTTCCGGAGTTATTTCTGACTATTTTCTTTTAAATTTTATCCATGTAATTAATAAATAGTATTAATCTAGTATGTAATTTTAATAAATAACAGTATTTATCTTTACTTCTTAATGCTAGAAAAATTAAAGATTTGCTATGAACTATCAGATTTTCATCATGTAAATATGTTACAGCATATTAACATATGCTGTATGTTACAGCGACATTAATATGTTATATAAATACTATTTATGGCATATATTCTGCAGCCGTAGGTTTTCTCTGCAAATTTTTTTTTGTCTTCAGTCATTTGACTTGTTTGATGCAGCTCTCTAAGATTCCCTATCTAGTGCTAGCTAGTCGTTTCATTTCAGTATATACCCCCTACATCCTACATCCCTAACAATTTGTTTTACATATTCCAAACATTGCCAGCCTACACAATTTTTTCCTTCTACTTGTCCCTCCAGTATTAAAGCGACTATTCCAGGATGCCTTAATATATGGCCTATAAGTCTGTCTCTTCTTTTAATTACATTTTTCCAAATGCTTCTTTCTTCATCTATTTGCCGCAACACCTCTTCATTTGTCGCTTTATCCACCCATCTGATTTTTAAAATTCTCCTATAGCACCACATTTCAAAAGCTTCTAATCTTTTCTTCTCAGATACTCCAATCGCCCAAGTTTCACTTCCATATAAAGCGACACTCCAAACATATATACTTTCGAAAATCTCTTCCTGACATTTAAATTAACTTTTGATGTAAACAAATTATATTTCATACTGAATGCTCGTTTCGCTTGTGCTATTCGGCATTTTATATCGCTCCTGCTTCGTCCATCTTTAGTAATTCTACTTCCCAAATAACAAAATTCTTCTACCTCCGTAATCTTTTTTCCTCCTATTTTCACATTCAGTGGTCAGTTGTTATTTCTACTACATTTCATTACTTTCATTTTGTTCTTGTTTATTTTCATGCGATAGTTCTTGCGTAGGACTTCATCCATGCCATTCATTGTTTCTTCTAAATCCTTTTTACTGTCAGCTAGAATTACTATATCATCAGCAAATTGCAGCATCTTTATTTTTTCACCTTGTACTGTTTCTCCGAATCTAAATTGTTCTTTGACATCATTAACTGCTAGTTCTATGTAAAGATTAAAAAGTAACAGGGATTGGGAACATCCTTGTCAGACTCTCTTTCTTATTATAGCTTCTTTCTTATGTTCTTCAGTTATTACTGTTGGTGTTTGGTTCCTGATTTTTTTTAAAATGCTGAACATTTTATTCCAGTCTACGTTATCGAATTCCTTTTCTAGGTCTATAAATGCCAAGTATGTTGGTTTGTTTTTCTTTAATCTACTTCTACTATTAATCTGAGTGCTAAAATTGCTTGTCCCTATACTTTTCCTGAAACCAAATTGGTCTTCTCCTAACATTTCTTCCACTCTCCTCTCAATTCTTCTGTATAGAATTCTAGTTAAGATTTTTGATGCATGACTAGTTAAACTAATTGTTCTGTATTATTCACATTTATCCGCTCCTGTTTACTTTGGTATCATGACTATAACACTTTTTTTGAAGTCTGACTGAACTTCCCCTTTTTTATAAATATTACACACCAGTTTGTGTAATCTCAATTGCTTCCTCACCTGCACTGCGCAGTAATTTTACAGGTATTCCATCTATTCCAGGACCCTTTCTGCCATTGAAATCTTTTAATGCTCTCTTATAAAATTAAATAAAAATATTTTAAGACACTTTATAATGTCGCTTATTAAAATAAATTACTGCATCCCTTTCATTGATTTTTAATTTGTATTTTATTCATAATTAGAACAGATTGACCATAATTCCCTTGTTTCAGAATTATACTCTCATTATTTTTATATACTTCTGATAATAAAGCATCTTGGGGATTATATCTGTGAACAGCCTTTTAAAAATTATTTAAGAAAAAGATTCTTATGATAAGCCAGAATAAACAATTTATGTACTTTATTAAATTTCAAATATAATTTTCACATGGGGTTTATCCATTTATTATTAAACTACATAATTGTTTTTATATAAAATGGCATGGCATTGAGATACGTAAAGTTTCCTTAAAAAGAGGATTTTTTTTTTGGTTTGTTTAATAGTGTGTGATTGCTATTTCAGATTGAACAGTTTCTTAACAAGTCTCATATTTGACTTTTTTTCAATTATCAGTCATTTGCTATTCTCCATTATTTTGTGTTCTGTACAATCTTTGGCATCAGCATAATTATTACATTGTATGCATGAGCTACCTATTTCTTAAATTCCTCAGTCTTCCTTTACTGCATGACCCAGCAACAGACTTTATTGATACAACAGAGTTTGTGGCAGAATTTAAGATTCTTGAAAAACTTGATATCTCTTCTGTTTTCGTCTTAAGATCTCTTATTTCATATTTTAACATCCTGTAACACCTCATTTCAAAGAACTTTATTATTTTTTCTTTTTGCAGTTCCTGTTGCTACTTTGCTACACTCCATGCAAATACTTTTTAGAAAATTTTTCTTAATTCTTAAATTTATGTTTATAATAGCTGATGTATATTCTAAGTTAATCTTCCTGGCTTGGAGCCAGTGTTTACTGTACTTGATCCTTTACAATTTTACTCCATGTATTAAAGAAAAAACTGTTCCTTCTGGTGTATTATGTTCACCTATCTTATTATTAATTCCTCATTATACTAATTTTTGTCATATTTCATTACCTTTGTGTTTTGCTCTTTTCAGATTGAAATTCTCCCTTAGCTAAAATTTCATACCATTAAGAATTTTAACTCATATTTTTTGTTTCTGCCTATAGAAAAATGTCTAGTGAATTGTGTAACACCTTCATTTTCCCCCTTAATAGCTGCTTTGTTTTCACATTTGTCCACTTTCAGAATTGCTTAATATCTGTATCTTAAAATGATACATATGAATCTGTGAATATAACACATATTATTTACATGTAAGAAATTAATGTGAGTTACGTTGACTGTTGTAATAGAAAAGTATTTAATATTTGACCCTGATGATGACTTTTTTTCTTATTTAAATGGAATTGATTGTTTTGGTTATTACATTATCTACTTTGTTAACCAACAACATGCAATTAACTATTCATAGAAAAAACAGCCAGTTTGTTTGACCTTAGATGTGTCTGTGTGCACACGCAAGTGATCTGTTGTAACGAATTTGATTTGGTCGGTCTTCTTTTTGCCTATTTCTATTTTTTACATTAATTTACCAAATGTCTGTAGTGTTATGCATTTGAGGTGTTATGCTAACATTTGAGATGTTACATGCATCAGGTTATAAAGGCTGCAGTCTGTTCTAATGTGGAATTTGTTTAAAAAGAATCTATCTTGAAAAAATTCCTTAAAATTTATTGATCAAATTAAAATTAATTTTATTGAAAATTACTGTTAAGATTTTAATTTTAATTTTGTTTCACAGAGGAGTAGGACCTGAGAAGGATCATGTTTACTTACAGTTACATCATTTGCCTCCTGAACAGCTTCATAGTAGGTTACCTGGTATATCTGAGACAGCCATGATATTTGCTGGAGTTGATGTTACTAGAGAGCCAATTCCAGTACTGCCCACTGTGCATTACAATATGGGTGGTATTCCAACAAACTACAAAGCACAGGTAGATGAAATTGTGCTATAGAGTTACAATTATCCGATTCATACTAATTTCATTCAGAAGATTGATTGTTCAATATTCATAATGATTGTTTCTGACTGATGTAGAAAAATAAATAAAAACTGACAATGTAAAAAAAAAAAGTATGATGTATAAAGTTATTTTAAAATTAACAAAAAGAATGCTCAAAAACTGCTTACAAAAAGTAGAAATCTATAAATTTAAATCTATAAACCTTCTTTCTTAACACCTTTATAAGGTGTTCTGTGCTTGAAATCACTGATTCACTTCTGTTTAGCTATTTGAAGATTTAAACCTTATTTTCATGTTTTTAAAAATGAGACATGTATAGGTAGTAAAGTTTGTGCCAAAGTTTTTCTTAACTGATCTTACAGGTGTATCACTCATTGATCTATTGGATATATTAAAAATTATGAAAACATTTAAAAAAAACAATTGTTACTTATGATTAATCCCAAAATTTATGTTCAGATTTCACAGTTGAAGACCAAAACATTCTCAATCCCTAAAAACATGGTGCAGCTGCAACAATGTCAAGACGATTTTTTTTTTATATAAGAAAATAATACATCATGAATGCTGTACTCTACTAAATGAAACAATAAAAGAGTGTACTCTTCAAGTTTTACAGCATTTGAAGGAATCAGTACATTACAAATGGTCAGCACTGCATCAGACTGGCAAGTAAGACAAAGCAAAAAGTGGTCATGTATCGAACCTTGTGTGGCAATTTGTGAAGCTTCAAATTTTGCCGACTTACTACTTTTTTAGGGATGAAAATACATTTTTTGTAAAAAAAAAAAATGACAAATCTAAGTGGGATTTGAATTTGGAATCTTGAATGAAAGTATAGAAGAAACATTTTGTCAAAGAAGTCTGTAAAAAAGATAAGATTATTGCAGACTATTTATTAATGTTTTTATTTTAGAACAATTTCAACAAATATTAGAAATTATGTTGTTTTGTCAAATTTGTTAGTAAATTCTCACGCATAAACTTTGTCTTATGTACATTTCTGATATTCAGTAAATGTCATTGATGAAATAAAAATTGTTTAGTGTTATTTGAATACATAAAGGGAAAAAAATAATTTAGGAAATAAATAAAAATACTCAAACTAACATGGTGACATGACTGTGTCAAGTAGTACTAAGAGCAGGATTAATAATCTTTAAGTTTGGTATTTGAAGTTAATTCAGTTAATAGTGATTCATTAGATGTATTTTTACTATAATTGATAGCTTATTATCATGTATTCATATTTTTGTTTATTTGAAGCCCTTTACATCTTTGTCAGGCTTTGAGATAAAGGTTAGACTGATATACTGTAGTCAATATATTTTTATAATGATATTGATTTATTTTTGTTTTAAATCCTTTAAAAAACTGTTCATAGGTTATAACATCTATCGATGGAGAAGATAAACTTGTTAAAGGTTTATATGCTTGTGGTGAATCTGGATGTTCCTCTGTGCATGGGGCCAATAGGCTTGGAGCTAATTCACTGTTAGATTTGGTTGTATTTGGAAGAGCTGTTGCTAAAACAATTGCTGAAGAGAATAAGCCAGGGGATCCAATTAAAGATATTCCTGAAGTGAGTATAGTAGTGCTAATTGCATAAACTTAAGAAAAAAAAAATTGTGATGTAAATGTGTAGAATGTCACATTCTGACATTTTTATTAACCTCTGTAAAGTCGAGTTACAGAGTTAATTTATACAACATTTTTAATAGATTAGTAAAACAATAATAATTAGCCTAATAGATTAGTAAAACATAACTCATTATATAAGCCAATTTTTGATCCTTTATTACTAACTATAACTTAGTCTCCAGTATTTATTCCAAATTATAACCTATAACTATAATTAGTTTTATAACTATCAGATTCATTATTGCACTATGATCATGACAAAGTTGATAAAATGCAGTTTTCCCCCTCTTTTTTCATTACCTTATTTCTTTATCCTTTTTTGTGTTAAATGTTCATACTCGAGGAAAAGTTACAGATTGTAATTATATATACTTCATTATGGAATGACAATATTATTAGATGAACAAAGCAATCTTAATTTTAGTTTTAATCACTGGATTTTTTTATAGGAGAATATACTGTATACTAAACAAATAAAAGTTTGTACTAAATGTGTATTATATTTTATTAAATAAAAACTACCAGGTGGATTATTAAAAACAATTTTTAAATATTTTTGTTATTTAGAGTGAAGGAGAATGAAAAATTATTAATTACAACAATGGTTTTACCAGTAATAAGTATTTTATTCAAAATAGTTAAATTATAGAGGAAAAACAATTTATATTTCAAAAATGTACTTTGTTAGCCACTAATTCATGAGGTGGGAAGGTTAGCTTGTTTACAACATTATACTGTTACATTGGAAACAGTGTCCAGTATTGCACTACAATCGTTAATAAAAAATTAATTTTTGAAATTATCTATCAATAGTCATCCTATTTAATAAATTATTCATTTTTTTTATAATTGAATTAAATAATTTATTATTTTTAACAATTTTAATTATAATTTTATCATACTTGAGTCTCCTCTTTTTTTATTAGAAATAATATAAAATTACTTTTTATAAATTATGTTTATATCAAATTTATTTATAATATATTAACATTCTATTTCCTTTGTTTATTAGGCTTGTTTTCAAAGTTTTGTTTTGTCTTATAGAACAATTAATTGTGATGTTTTATTTTTACTGTAGATACACTGGAAACAAAATTTTGTTTTTTGTTTAATGTATAATAGTGGAAGGAAAACGTGCACAAGTTCTACTAGTGCTGGACTCCCCCAACATCCTTTTTCTACAGTCACTGTTTCGGTCACTTTATTTTAATATGATTCTATTTTTGCTGTCCCACTTGCACAAGAAGCAATAACATTTAGTTTACCAAGTTGTATACTAAGTAACTGCATAACTTTAACTTTCAGGGCTCTACTAATGCCTTATATATGCGAATATGCCACAAATGTTTCAGATACTGAATCAGGTCCAACACACGTTTCATATTTTCATGACATCTTCATGTGAGCTGCATGAGCTAAAGGATAGATATTATTTCCAACATAAAGGACTGCTTTAAATTACGCTTTAAGGATCTACAAAAAGAGGCCATTCACCAGGGTGATGCATATGTCCCAAAGCTTCTAGTAAGATTACAAATTATTGCAGTAAATTAAGTCCTTGTATAAGTGAATTCTCACTGGCTGTCACAGAAAGCACTTATTGTAATGTTGTGTTTTCCATCCTTTCAGTTATGATGCAAGAATTTCTGCTCGATTCTTGGATAAATTTAGATCTTGAATGAGATCATTTAATTCTGACTGATTAAATTTAGTGTGTTTCAGTGTTTGTATTTTCTAAAAAGTCTGTGTTTCCTTTGTTCATCATCTGATAAATCTACACACCTTTCAACATAAACAGCTTCATCTTCGTCTAATTCCCATATTTTTGGTGGTAATAGAATTAAAAACTGGACTGTAAAGCATTAAGTCTTAACATCAGAGGGGATATCAGGATATTTAACAGTATGTCTAGTCTTAGCTGTTATCCCTGATATTTTCATTATACAAAAATAGCAGTCTGTGAAGTGAACCTTTTTGGTTCTCCAAACCACTGGAATTGCAAATGTCATGTGTTGAGATCCATTCATGAAGTGCAGTAAATGTGAGGAGCCCAAGATCTGTTATTTTGTCTTGAAAATATAGTTCATATGATTTTTTTTATTATTAAGAGTTATTCTTATCTGTGACTAATATTACCTCACCACAAATGTAGCAGAAACGGTCTGAATGGTTAATGCAACTGCATCTCATTTTTATTGAAACGTTCACCGCAATACACTCACCACATGTATCACAAAACTTTATACACATATTTATATAATGTATACATAATAAATCTTTACAGAAAAATAAAATCGCAAACTGGTAGGAAGAGTAGTTTTCTTAGCCAGCAAGATAGATTGTTTTTTATTTACATCCAGCATTGTCACCAAACAAAATTAATTTATGCTGCACAATGTGTGTCTAATAAGGTGATGTAATTACGTTTAGAAAAAGAATATGACGTGATTCATATGGGCATTATTTGTAATATTTTTAATTTTTGTATAAATAATACTTATTTTTCATGGTTATTTATCAATAAAAGTATTATAATTTATTTAGCAAATTAACTGCTCCAATAAGTAAAATAAATAATATATTACTAGCATTGTTCATGCACTTGTATTTGCTGGAAAATAGGAAGGCAGTTACAAAAAATCTGAGGCTGATAGGTAAATTCTGTCTTCATATTCGAATCAGCACTCAGAAATGTGTAAGCTTGACCAAATATTGGCCATGTAACAAAATCATTGTTGACCAGTGAAACATTTAGTGGTGGTGGGTTTAATATTATGCTTAGTGATCGTATGTTTGTAAATCAATGCTTATGAGTGAGTGTTTCTAATGAAAACTATGTTTCAAATCATTTCTTAATTATTGTTCTGAAATTAATTTTTTTAAGATTCGTATTATTCCTCTGCACTATTAAATTATATTTAAATTCTTTTAAATAAACCATCTAGTACAGAATATTGAGATAAGAGATCAATATTGAGATCCTCAGTCATGATTGAAATAACTTTCATGGGATCCCACATCCTCAGTCATGATTGATAATTCCATTATTGCATAATAAAAATCTAAAAATAAAATTATTAAAATAATGAAAATTTCATATTAATTTAAAATAATGCTTGCTCTATCTGTTGCAGTTTTTATAAGATTGTTTCCCTCGATCACCTGTCTGTTAATAATAAAATAAACAATCTGTGTGGAATTTATAAAATTAAATGTAATCATTGTGATTGTATTTGTATAGGAAAAACAAATAGATTCTTTAAAAATAGATTTCTTGAACATTATAAAAATTACAAAAATAATAAATTAGGTTTATCAAATATGGCAGATCATCTAATAAACAATATAAACA
The DNA here is from genome assembly GCF_047948215.1 of Lycorma delicatula. NCBI lineage: Eukaryota > Metazoa > Arthropoda > Insecta > Hemiptera > Fulgoridae > Lycorma > Lycorma delicatula. The sequence continues at coordinate 264,577,186 of NC_134455.1, read as the reverse complement.
TTGTATTTCTGATATTAGCACAAATTTAGAAATTTATTAAGATGACAGAAAATGAAGTATATTAAAATAAATATTACATATGTTAGTACAAACAAAATTTCAGTTTGATAAAACTGAAATTTATCAAACATCATCAAAATGTATCAACAGTGTATAAAAACTGTAACAGACAGCAGCACTCATTTAAATTAATAGGCAATTTTTATTATGTTAGTATTTTTATTTTTAGATTTTTAATATGCAATAACTGAATTATTTTGATCATGATTGAGGATGTGGAATTCTGCTGAAAGTACTTTCATGAAAAATTAAGGTAAGATAGGTCTTATCTCAATATTCTGTACTAGTAGGTTTATTTAATAGAATTAAAATATTTTGTAATTATTATAAATATGTATTTTATGAAAAAGTTAATAAATTATTTGCTAATAGTTTATTTTTATTAAGGACATTGGATGCAGTGTGGTGATGGAATTTTGAACAGGGAAAACGTAAATGCTAGTGTCATCTAAAGAGATGAAACTTCGGTGTGTAATTGTGGATAGAAGCAAATGGCAGATCATAGAATATCACTATGGTTTGTCACAATCAGTAAAATTCAAACGCAATTCTGTGCAAAAACATTCTCTTGAATTATTTCTGGAATTTTAAACACTTTTATGTGACTTGAGACTGCCTTGAAAAAGGTTCATTTTTAAATTATGTTTGATAGACAGAGACATTAAAACACCAAGGCATGTGTTTGACAGTCTTTAGAGTCAATATGGATTTTTATGCTAAAAAATTGGTAGAATTTAGGGGGGAAGTACATTGGGTTGTAGAGTAGGGTAAGTATAACTTATTTGTATGCGACTGGACAAAAGTTTTGTTAACTGGAGAAAATGGTAGTCGTTCATAGGTGGTGAAAATTGGTTTCTCAATTTTATAGGCAAAGGTAAAATTCCTAGATGAAAAAGTTCTGAATAAAAGTTGTGGGCATTTGTAGAGTACATATAATTTAAACCCTGAAACATTGAATTTTGTTAATTAGTTACTGTATAAAAACCGAAAAGCTGTTAAAAGTGGCAGTTTTTTTGCAAAGCCAGTATTATTGCAAAAATAACTTTACTTAAATTTTAAGTAAATAACTATACTTAAAAAGACTCGCAGACTCGCGGTTTTGAATCCGAGGAATTTGGTCTTGGAATCCCAAAGAAGAAAATCCAATATTAAAAAAATAAAAAGAAATTTTCAGACGGTTTAAACATGCAGGATTTTTACATTCATAGCACAAATAATGTCAGTTTCTTTTTTTTTGTAGAGCAGATACTGCATGTCTTTCGATCTTGCGGCCTTTCAGAAATTGTTGGAAGTACTTCAGGTTCTTGCAATTTTAAAATTCTTTTTAATTAAATTTGTATAATGAGAAATTTTATTATAAAATCTTCATGTTGCATGGTCAGAAACTAATTTCATTGCTACTACTTTCAGATAGTCAAAGCGTCTGTCATAAGACTATGTCTTGTGATTGGTAAGCGGTATAGAAATTCACTGTACAAATATCAGTGTGCAGAAAGAAACCATCAGTCACCTTTTTGTATGCTGGTTAGAGAAGTAATTACTACATCTACATTACTACATCTTGTCTAAACCATCAACCGTATTTTTTGTGGCATAGTAGGATATAATCTCAGGCTTATTATTTTTATGGTCAGCATGCTGGCTCTCACTGCTGAGGCTGTCCACCCCACCTAACAAACTAGTACCCCATATTTCTTTCATCTATGTAATTTTGCTTTCAAACTGTTCTTATGTAATCAGCAACCTTTTTCCATTTTACCTCACTATCAAGCATATAGTCAACTATTTCCTTCGGCGTTTTCTCTCTAATACCTGCATACTGCTTTAACTCCTGCCATTTGTGGCACCTCAAAATGGTATGCTCAACATCATCTTGTTCTACACAGTACAAACACTTAGTCTGATCTCTTTTGGCAATTTTATAAAGATATGCATTGAAACAACCATGCCCTGTTAAAAATTGTGTAACATAATAATCCATTTCATCATGACGCCTACTTGTCCATATTAATATGTCAGGTATTAATAATCTAGTGCGATTAGCTACTCCTGCATCCAGCCATCTTTGCTGCCATAAGTTATATATCTCTTCTTTTACTTCATTATCTGTTCTGCCTAAGTATTTTACAACTTTGTATTTAGCGATAAGATCTAAAGGGAAAACTCCAGAAAGGACACAGAGGGCCTCATAGGAGACCGTTCTGTAGGCCGATACAACTCCTAAGAGTACCCCTCTGTGTATCTTCTTCATTCTATCTCTATTCCTTCCAATATTGAATGCTGACCACCATGCCGGAACGGCATACAACTTTGCAGAAGTCACTGTCGACGCAAGAAGTCTTCTTTTCGAAGCCCTTTGTGCTCTCTTCTTTGACATTAACGCATTCAAACTTTTCATCATTCTTTCTGCACTATCACATATTTTTAAATCATGTTCTGTAAAACGACAGTTCTTCTGCAATGTGACTCCCAAATATTTTAACATCTGTACTTCCTCTATTCTGTGACCATCGACGTGTATATCAACCGGTGGGACCTAACCCAAAAAGTCTTGGTTATTAAAATTCATTGTTATTATCAAAACAAATGAGTGGAATTAAGTTTGGTTTAATTACTTAAAAAAATTCACCCCTAAAATTCTCTTTTGTATGTCTTATTTATTTATATTTTTCATTCTTAAAAAAATATTTTGATATAAAGTTACTGCAATTTAGCCATGTTAATGCTATATTATCACAGTTCAATATTGACGACGAAACAGTTGACAGATTTTTAAATTTACCTAAAAGAAATGAAAATTGATTATAAGTGGAAAGATTTATTAATTCATGGTAAAACATTAAATGTGGGTTTTTAAAATATGTACTCCACAGTGGAATGCTCAAGGTTAGCATCTCGTATGTTTTGTCTTGGTCCTTCTTGAGTTGTCACTGAGCAATAAAGCATGTCATTTTCATTCTAACTGAAAAATTGATCACAAAAAATGTTGGTTTCCAAATTTCAACAGGAATATCCCTTTTGACCATCGCTGAATGCATTTTGACTAGCTTCAGCGTGATGTTTGTACATACATATCTATATATCTATTTTGCATAACTCAAAAACAATTAGTTGTACGATGTTGAAGTTTTGATTTTGGACTGTTGTAACATCTAGTTGTGGACCTTCTCTTTTGATTGCAATTGACTGAACCAAAAGTATCCAAAAAAGCCCAAAATCCAAAAACAATTGAATTTTGGACTTATTCTTAATTGTAATAATAAGCAATCATTGAGAGCTTTTCAATGATATATAAGTGGTACTTTTTTCATTGGTTCCTGAGTTATAGCCAATTAAAATTTTAAGGCACATTGGTTCGAATCACACACTTCATCTCCATTCTTTTAATTTAAATATATTGATTTATTAAAGTAATTATTAACCTCTCATTGTAAAAAAAAATTTACAATGAATAATTCATTAACAAAAAAAAGTAGTTTTTCGAACATGGCACTGTTTGGTATAATAACTATTATATGCAGTTTAAAAAAAAATTGAATTTTGTAAGCCGTTCTTAAAAATTATGTACAATAAAAAAAAAATATATGAAAAAAATTTTATCTACTTTTCATTTTAAAAATATGTGTAATTGTTATTTTATAGGCATACAAGGAAGTCATGTATTGTCCAAATCAGATTTTTAGTAAAGGAAAATGACAAATCCATAGCGTTGGTTCGGTTCCTTTGCATAGTCTTCCTGATTGCCAATATCGCCAATATCCAGCGAAAATAATATCTATAGTGAAAGCTTTCTTTCTTTCTTTTTCCTGTTTAGCCTGCGGTAACTACCGTTTAGATAATTCTTCAGAGGATGAATGAGGATGATATGTATGAGTGTAAATGAAGTGTAGTCTTGTACATTCTCAGTTTGACCATTCCTGAGATGTGTGGATAATTGAAACCCAACCACCAAAGAACACCGGTATCCACAATCTAGTTTATCAAATCCATGTAAAAATAACTGGCTTTACTAGGACTTGAACGCTGTAACTCTCGACTTCCAAATCAGCTGATTTGGGAAGACGCGTTAACCACTAGACCAACCCGGCGGGTTAGTGAAAGCTTGGAGGTTACACAGTCTACACACAGGATCTCTGAAACAAGATATCCCTAATTTTTAAAACCCATTACAATGTATTATTTATTATTTCAATTAACTAAAGGCGTATACTTAGTTGTTGGTAATCAATTCTCAAAATATTCATGCAAAATGGTAGTACTTATTTCATAAAGTATTTTTTTTTTGAAATAAAAAGTTACATAAAATATGTCATTTACGCTAAATAAAATTTTGAAGGAAAAACTGTCAGTTATTTTCAGTTAAATGTTCTCAACTTACTCTTAATTACTCTATCACATGTTCTCTGATTACTCTATCACTAAACCTGATTGCAGAGGCCACAATAATCTTTGATTTAGCATATTAATTACATAAAATGATTATTTCTGTTCAGAATGCTGGTGAAAGCTCTGTGGCAAATCTTGATGCTGTCAGATATGCAAGTGGTACCACACCTACAGCAGAACTTCGTCTTGAAATGCAGAAGACTATGCAAAATCATGCAGCTGTCTTCCGTACAGAAGAAACTTTGAAAGAAGGTTGTGAAAAGATAAGCAAATTGTACAATCAACTTCAAGATCTTAAGGTAATACTGGTCTAGTGTTTTAGTCTGCAAACAGTTCTCATCGGTTGGTTGATTTCATTCTTGTGAGACTTGCATAAAGAATGAATTTTTTGAAATATTCAGACAAAAAAGTAAATAAAAATAGATCAATTTTTTTGTTGTAGTTTGCTGAAAATGACTAATTTAATGATTTATCTAATTCAAAAAATAAAATTTGGTAGAGTTTATAAAATATAGTAAATTGTACCTTTGATTTTTATGATTGTACACTGTTAAAATATATCAAAAAAATCAAATTTTTCTTGTAATAGTTAGCAAGGTATATAATTACATTTATGAACTATGAGATTTCAAGAAACAAACTGTTTCACCTTCTTACAGTGCTTTCTCCTCTATATCTGTACAATGATATACAAAATATACAGAAACAAAATAGCTTAATCATTCATCTTTTTATTAAAGTAATTAAATTACTTTACTTATCATTAATAAACCACATTTTCAAACTTTGTATAAATTTATATCAGCAGCATAACTGCTGATTGAAAGGACTGGTTGGATTTTTCTTGTTAATGTACCTGAATTTTGAAAAAAGAAATTATATAAAAATAAAGTTTGCTATTTTATGATTTTATTCTACTTCGTGTCTCATATAAAATAAAAGGAAATTTTTTTTTTACTTCTAAGCCAATTTAAGATAAGGGCTCCTTTGTTTATTGCACAAAGGAAGAAATGTGAGCAGTGTATTTTCTCAATTAAAGGTGATTGTAACCAGCAGAATTTATTTGCACAATGTGAAATATTTGTTGCTGTATATGAGAGGAAGCAAGATCTGCAACTGGATTGATCACTTTAAAAAGCTAGGATGTCTTTCTGTGATTAATGATTTAGGGGTAGGCATTTCACTGCAAAAGAATAATGAGATATTAAAGCAGTTAGACAAAATAAAATTGCAGTGTTTGATGAAGTTGCAAGCGAGTTGAATACAAGCCTAGGTTCTGCATTTTCAATGTTCACATTTTTAAAAATTTTTAAGTTGTTCTCTTTGGGTTTCATATCAACTCACAGACATCCATAAAGAGAATTGTTTGAAAATTTCTCAGAAGCCTTTTAAAACATAATGGACGATGACTTCTGAAACATGGGTCAATCCTAAAAGTAACGACAAAGTTTAGTCTTGAAACATCCTTCTTCTCACATATAAGGAGAATTTATTGACTGAACCAAAAGTTCTTCATATGAGGAGAATTTCAAAACTTAAAATTTTTTACTTACTACATACTTTTGATACTTTCTTAGGTTTTTTTTTGTATACTAGCCATAACTCAGGTCACATTATCTTTAGTTATTGTTTTAAGAACTTTTCATGACATTTGGCATTCTGGCAAATTGGTGATCTGTTTTCTGCGTAACTTTGGTTTTTCTTATCATTTTGGATAAAAATAGGTTACCAGCCTTGTCAGGTCCAAATTAGCTGACAAAGTTGTCTGAAATTTTGTAATGTTGAAATTTTCACTAATGATGTAATGTAAAACAGTCATTGTCTTGGAAATTATATAAATTTTTCTGATCATTTCCACCATGCAATGAACTGAAGGAAATCTTTGTCATTTGTATTTTTGATGCACTTGTCATTTTTCTTCCTGAATCCCATGATTATCCAATGTTTTTAACAGTCCCTAATACATTTCATTTTTTCTTTGTACTCCATATATATATATATATATATATATAATATTTTATTGGACTCTAACAAATGCAGCAACTAAGTGCTAATAAAAGAAACCCAGAAAATGGGCATGTACAAGTCATTTTCTTGCTTCACATTAGATGTACTCAATGAAAAAACTGGCTGAAAATTGATTGGCTGAGTAAGTGAGTGGCAATTATTGACAGCAGACTTCAACCTATTATCCTTAGTGAACATTAGCTTTAGGAAGAAGCTAGTATTATTATTGTCTCCTGGATCTGTCTGGATAATGGCATGAATTTAATGCATCATCTGGTACATTCCTCTGCATGAAAGCTGTTTAACAATCGCATTTTTTTATCATTATATAGCAGTGCAAAAAAATCTCAAAATGGCTAGAACAATTTGCAATTTATTAGTTGGCCAGAATCAAAAACTTAAAATCATCCTTGATTTCAAGTGTTGTTTGTATATTAGTTTGTGAAGCTGGCAATAAAATTAATTTTATTCATTTTTTGTATAATCTTGGGAAGGTCATTCAGATATCTGAATAGAATTTTTTCTACTAATATTGCTTAATTTTCTTTTAAATATATACATTGTACTGTAATATGTGAAATGAATGGTTCAGTGATGATAAAAAAGAAAATTTATGTATCTTTTTTGTCATAATGTTTTATCATTTAACAGTAAAATTGTGATTTACTGTTATCTACTTGGATAAAGAAAAAATGAAACAACATTGTGTGGTTGTGAACACTTGATTAATCCAAAATATCCACACCATTATATTAATTAATGTCAAAATTTCTATTCTCCCATTTCAATTTTCAAAATTGTTATACATTTTAAAGTTTAAAAATATTTTATATGTACTTTATTGTATTAGATTATGCCAGTTGTTTTTTTTTAAAAGTTATATTTTTTAATATAGTGTCTGTATATTAAATTATTCATCATAATGTTTTTTGTTTTTTAGACTACTGATCACAGTATGGTTTGGAACACAGACCTCGTTGAAGGTTTAGAACTCCAAAATCTTATGCTAAATGCACTTCAAACAGTGTATGCTGCTGAAAATAGAAAGGAATCACGTGGTGCCCATGCTAGAGAAGATTACAAGGTAATTTTGCAATTATAGCGTTTTTTTAACATTATTCACTGTTGAGGTGTTAAGGTAATACAACAGTCATTGTTTTAAGCTATTAAATTTTTAACTTATCTAGATTATGTAATTGTTCATTTCAGCGGTTCTGATACAGGTGAAAATGAGATGAAAAACTTTATCAGTGCTCTTATCAATTAATAATCATATACATGTATGTGTCCATTTTTTTGCTTGCTTTCCCTTTAGGAGTATTACATATTTTTAAAATAAATAACATATTTTCACACATAAGTTCTCAAAAAATACAAGGGCAGTCCAGAAAGTATGTGCCTAGCGTGGAGATGGGTGGGGATAGAGACGGCCATCTTGGCGTCAAAACGTTTCTACACTCAGTATGCGTCAAGCTGTCATAATGTGTGGACTGTGATTTTTTCTACTTTGTTGTTGTGAATTATTGAAATGTGCACTTATAGAAAATCCCATGAGTTGTGAGGTGCGTTCAGTGATTAGGTTTTTACTGGCAATAAACTTCAAACCACTGAAATTCATTGGCAACTTTGTAAGGTGTACAGAGATGGAGTAATGAGTGAAGGTGGAGTGAGGCAGTGGTGCATTTGCTTTAAAAATGGCCGTTCCAATGTTTATGATGAGGACTGCAGTGGTCGGCCTAGCCTTGTGACTGATGATGAAAATCAATGATAAAATTCATGAAAATTGCCGCATTAAGATTACAGAATTGTCGCTCCATTTCCACCAAATTTCACGAAGTTTATGAAATTGTATCTGGGAAGTTTGGTTATCACAACAAAAAAAAAAAAAAAAAAACCTATCAGACTCAACTGAATTGAACAGTAACAAATCTTATTGTAAATAAGAATAAACCGAAGTCTGATTCTAGATACACTTTCCAGTACATCTACTTTGTTACGACTTATCTCAATTTATGAGAGTGACGGGCGATATGTACATAATTAAGAGCAAAATTCAAAAAATTTATTAAAAAAAATTACTATTAAATCCAAATTCAGATTTAATCAAATTAAAAAATCAAAAAACAACAATTAATGTAACCCATAATAACCTTCTTATAACTGCATCTTGACCTAACATAAATCTTTAAAAAGAAAAAGAAAATAAATTTTCATTACACTCGACAGAGATATACAAGAAAAAAAAGGTACAAAAAATCGTGGAATATCATTTAAATTACAGGTTCCTCTAAAAAGATTTAAAAACCGCCAGATCTATTAAATTTCAATTATAAAAAATATATATATTATATAAATAAAATAAAATTTTATAATATAATAAAATTTTAATTATAATATTATTATAAAATAAAATTTATAATATTATAATTTATTATATATATAATGAGAATTTAATATAATATTATTATTTAATTTGCAATTTTTTGCAATTTTTGATTTTTGAGTTTAATTTTTCAACAAAAATTTTTTCGTTATAATAAGATATTTATATTATATCATTCAATTGATTAATTATTATGTTACAAAAAAGAAATAGGATAGTTATATTATAATATATATATTATATATAGTAATATATTTATTTAAATATATCTATTTCTCCCTTTAATATTTAATCTTATTAAGTATAATATTTTAATTCATAAGTGTTATATAAATTAAAAAAATTATTATATAATAGATAACCTCTTATATTTAAATAAAGATTTTAATATAATATAGATTTTTAGTTTAATGTAAAATAGTTTTTGTAAAGATAATCATCTAAAATAAATTATTTAATTAAATGCATCAATAAGATATTTAATTAAAATTATCTTTAATTTTAATTAAATACTTATTTTATAAGAATTTAATTAAAATCAACTTTTAATTAAATTAAATAGGATTTTATTAAAAATAATTTTATTCATTCAAATAAATTTTAAAGTTTAAAAAACCTAAGGAATATAATTATATTATGATAAGTGTATTTAAAAATATATAATTATTAAAAAAAAAAAAAAACTCATGGTTTAATTCCTATCTTAAGGTTTAGTTTAGTAAAATAATTACATATGTTTTATTTAAGTATTTATTTTGGTTCTTTAAAAACAAATTTATTATTATACTATTGTTATTTGTGATGTTAAGATTATTGTTGTTTAAGTTTACTTTCATATATTTTGAACCATTGTTTTTTTTTTTTATAGAAAATTATGATAATGTTAGGGGTAGCTTTATCTTATATTTGTGTGGCTTAATTTGGCACTCACCTTGCACACAAGGTGAGGGCCAAAAATCTTAAGGCGGCAGATTTCTCAGAGAAGGAATTGAAAAGTTTGTGCATCGTTATGATAAGTGCCTCAATTTAAATGGCGACTATGTAGAAAAATAGTTTGATTGTCACTTTCAAATGTATATCATTTTCTGTTTTTTATTTGGTTGGTTTTTTATTTCAAAACGTAAGTTACTTTCTGGACAGCCCTCGTATGTAGAGTAATAACATTCAAAATGTATATTTAATGAGAGTTAAGTAATATTCTGCTGCTTAGCAGCAGCAATATTATTTATTAATATTGTGTGCTCAGATTATGTTCCACAAAATTTGATTTCTTGTTTATAAATGAATGTTTGAATTTATTTTAATATTATTTGAATGCTTATCATTGAAATCAAGTCATTAAATTACATACAATACACACATTTACTCTCTCCTGTAGCTTAAATTTTCTTGATATGAAGATCGCAAAACACTATTGGAGTGTTGAAATTGTTTCATTCCATAGCTGCTTGATAGTTTGGACTGTGTGGGACTATCTAGGAACTGCTTTAAATTTATAATTCCTTTTACTGTAGACTGACATATTGTCTGAATTATTATAAAGTATTTTTCTATTGAGACAGGTATGACAGTTGACACAAAAAGTAATTATTCATTAGTATTTTAAGTTGAGCAATTTTACTTAAAATTGCTAAATGAATTATTGTAGAAAAATTGGCAGTTGTAACAGCCAATTTTGCCTGTACCATTCTACCAAATTCTTAACACTTAAGCATTAAGATTATCTGAAGTACTTAAGCATTAACCTGCTATTTTTGATAGCATTAATTTAGTGTTTTACATTACATTATTGTTTCATTTATTACAGCAGTTATAAAAATTTAGGTTTTCTGCTTGTTAAAATTAGTTTTATGTGTATAGATTCGTGTTGATGAATATGACTACTCAAAACCTGTAGAAGGGCAAACGAAGAAACCGTTTGAAGAGCATTGGCGAAAACATACTTTAACTATGATTGATTTGAAAACTGGCAGTGTAAGTTGTTTTTAGTGAATTAATTTATTATTTCCTTTTTTGTATATTACATATATTCATAAACTGCATTAATCACAAACATATATACACATTTACATGTTTCTGTGTAGATTGATGCTCCAAGCACTCAGACTAACAGTTGTAAAATGATTGCTGAAAATCAAATTTATATATTGAAAAAGTAATTGTAGAAAAGATATGTTGAAATGTAAGACAACTTTTTTCATTGTTTGTGTCTTTTCCCCAATATATTTATGCTTTGTATCTAAAAACACCTCTTAGTTTGGTCTTTTATGGCAAAATATTGGTATTTTTTTGCATATTTTTTTATATATGTGCTGTTGGAAGTATAGGGACACAAAACATTCATTTTAGTGAATGGCAAATAGATAACATCTGTCCAAAGGGAACATAATCTGGATGTACAGAGATTCCAATCTATGAAGGTGTGCTACACCTAGTTGGATCCAATTCCTTGGACCTAATTAGGTGTAGTACACCTGCACCCCTTCATAGAATGAGATCAGTTTATGTAGAATCACAGAAACCAGTGTACAAAGAATGAGTGTCAGAGAGTACCTGCCTCTTTCTTAAAAGCTTATTGTTTAGCAATATATATATATATATATATATATATATATATATATATGTTTATTTTAAGGTAACTATTTTTTTAATAATATACTGTACTATGATTTTTTTTTTGTACTTTACTATTTTTATATTTTCTACTTTGTTTCTACAATACTGCATTGTATGTAATCATATTAATGTGTACTGGATTCAATTTATATTCTATTAAAGCATGTTTAGCCAAATTGTCTAAAAGTTCTGTGTCTTCTATTACAGATACTATGTATATCTATACTGTGTAGAAGTACAGTACAGTACTGTACTATATACCTTTTTTCAGAAAACAGTTTTGATTTAAGCGTTTTTAACTTATGCGACAATTTTCAGGGATGAATTAACTGTGTAAATCAAGGGATCTCTATAATGGTGTTCTTGTTGAACTACTGAAATAAAATTGTTAATTTTTCCTTATCCTTTTTTAAATACTAGAAATAAATATTTGTTAATAAAAAACATAATTGAATTTAAAACCAAAAAAACCAATTTAAAATTGAAAACCAAAAAATATCAATATGAAATTATATTTTGGGCTTGTAACAAATAATGTGTACAGTACTCTCATTTAATAAAAATGAGCTTCACTGTGTACTTATGCAATTAAGTAAAATTAATCTCCTTATGCAAGGAAATTAATATACATAAGTGTGTGTGTGCGCGCGCGCGCGCGCGCACAACAATCACATATTCAAAGCAGGAAGTTCATACAGAGTAGCTTGTTTTATTTGATTGGGGCAGCTCATGATTCCCATGTACACCTGTGTTGTCAGTTTCTGTGCTGATGCTTGACACATCACCTCTGTTTCTTCAATTCCAACATCTCTTGTTTCAATTTCATTTCTTCCCATTGCATATGACCTCTTATAACATTCAACTGCTTGTTTAACACCAGTCTGTCAGTCAATAGTCGATAAGTTGGCAGTTTTATGTCAGGAGGTATCTTTTTACACATCGTATTATCAGATGTTTCAAGGGCTGTAGTTATTATAGGTTGCTCTTCTTCAGTAATGTGTTGTTTTCCGTCTATGAAACTTTATTCCAGCTACACGTGGCATGCACCTGTTTCAGTAATGTTTTTTCATAATAATACAATGAAGCTGTCTCACTGTTGTAATTTTATAATTTTGTTTATAGTTTTATTTTTATTTCTTTTCTATTTCTGTCTTTATATTGTTTTACATCTTTTTCTGTTTTCTTTCGTAATGACTGTTCATATTCAATTAAAATGTTGCACCGTGCTTTTTCTTTTATTGCTATCACATTACTGGAAAGAACCTATTGAGAAAAATTTTATTGTTTTTAAGTGCATAACAAAATGCTTTGAATATGTGATTGTTGCGCGCGCACGCACACACACACACACACACACACACACACACACACACACACACACACACACACACTCTTGTCAGTGGTTTGTGATTTTTCAGATTCAAAATACATGGGAATCATCAGCTGCCCCAATCAAATAAAACAAGCTACTCTGTATGAACTTCCTGCTTTGAATATGTGATTGTTGCACACACATACACACACACACACACACACACACACACACACACACACACACACACACACACACACACACACACACACACACACACACACACACACACTCTCTCTTGTCAGTGGTTCGTGATTTTTCAGATTCAAAATAAAATTGAATTTCAATTTCATTAGACATGTTGATAAGTTGAATGTATATGAGGAATGGTTTTTTCCCTGGAAAAATCAAGTGTTTTTGCTTTTCCTGGTTGAGGGACCATATTGACTCTCAACTTTACAATGTGAATTAGTTGAAGCATGCCCCAGGTTAGATTTCTAGGTATGTCGTTTGACCAACGACTAACATGACTAACACATTTGCAGGAGCTGAAGGTAAAATGCCTAAAATTGTTAGTCATGCTGAGAGTTCTGTCTGATACCCGTTGGATAGTTGATCATGTATGCATGTTGCACTTTTACCAAACTTTACTCTGTTCCCACTTGGATTACAGCTGCATGCCTTATTTATTGGTGAACATACTAAAGATGCTTGATGCAGTCCATTCATTGATTCATCTGTCTTTCCATGGGTGCTTTTTGCTCAAGCCCTGTGGTAAGTCTGCTGGTGGACAGTAGTGAGCAGATCTCTTTGTGACAGACGAAAGCAAATGATATGCTCCTATGTGGTTTGCATTAAGGCGCAACTAGCTCATCCAACCTTTGATGAGGTGTTTACAAACCAGTATGTTAATTAATAACAGGACAGCAAAGATCTGCTAGGTATCAGAGCTCAACACCTTCTCTCCACTCTACAAAATAACTTCTGTTGTTTCGTGTTATTACCCCCTTGGCAGCCTTCTCTTATTAATTACTGCTTTGATCTTTGTCAATATAATAAAAATAATACAACTTTGGTTGTCTTGCAAAATGAATTTTATATTATTTTAAAAAGCATGAATCCTGGTGTTACAGTTTATATAGATGGCTCTAGGAATGTTAATTCTTTTGGTTGTGGTTTTGTGATTGGCAACAGAACATTCATGTGTTCGGCCGTCTCAGCATCACCAGTATATTTGTTGCAGAACTGTATGCCATTAATGCCTTATATTTAGTTAACCCAAAATTTTGACAGTTACTTGTTTATTCAGATTCCTTGAGTCCTTAAAGGCAATTAATGACGTATACTACAGATACCCTGCGGTTTGTGAGATTCAGTGTGTTATTTCACAAATGACTAGACATAATACAACAATGAGCTTCTGCTGGATCCCCAACTGTATAGGAAATTCAGGCAATGAGCATGCAGACAGTGCGGCAAAAGAAGCTTGTTTTCAGTCTCCTTTTACCAGTTGCATTGCTTCTAATGATATTCTCTTTCCAGAAGATCCCTTTGTGCTTGCTGTGGACTACCAACTAACAATGCATGTCATCCTTGTGGATTGTATCTGTTATACGGTATTGCGTTACAAATTTAAACTAATGGCTAACATGTGATATACTATAATGAAATGAAGTTATCATATGTTTTAAGATTCCTGTGAGCCATTCACTTGTTGTCAAATATTTGTTTCAGCTATTTATGCTATTTGCTGTATAGTAGAAGGTAATTTTATTTTCTTATTATCTTTAGCATACGCTACAGGTTTTTTCATTTTAAGATGAAATTTAATTGTTTTTAAAAATATTATTGTTTTAAAACAAATACATTGTGTCTGGGCGATGATAACGTGTTTTTTACCCAGAAAACAGAACAAAAATTGTAAGTACTTTACACGCAAATACATTCCTTTTAGAGTTTACTTGTAACGTTTAAGTAAATACTTTACTTAATCAATATTTACTTATCAGTAATAAGTATAGCTTATTCATATCACCTAAAATTTGATGATTGAAGTTTAAGTGGTAATGCTAAATTCTGTAGGATTTGATAATTATAGTTTGAGATTTATTTAATACAAAGGTTTTTTATTATTTTGTTTTCAGGTGACGATAGATTATAGACCTGTTATTGATAAGACTTTGGATGAAAAAGAAGTGAAAACAGTACCACCAGTTATTCGATCTTACTAGACAGAATATGCTTCTTTTTCAACAACAATGCTCAAAACAGCACTACTAGTTTTTTTAGTAGATTCTGTATTTAACATGAAATGTTGGTTATTCTCTGTAATAATTGTGGAAAATGTCATCACTTATTGCCACATAGACATTATTACTATGTCCATATTTTAATCAAGAAATATTTCAATCTTATAAAATGTTGTGCTATAATGTTACAATCATTTGCGATGCACTGCATTAAATCTTACCTTTGTTTCTTGATTTGGAGTGTAAAAGAGCAGTATTCTCAATTTTATAATACTTAAAATGAAGTTTTGTTAAAACACAATTTTTACAGTTATGTAGTTTTCTGATATGATTTTCTGACATTTGTAATCTGTAGTAACAACATGATGTTATGAAGATCGGTAATTTTATTAACTTTTGGTAATAATTACAATTTAATTATAGTTGTTAATGAGGGAGGATTTTTATAGCTGTAAAATAATTTTGGAATAGTTTTTACTGTTCAGTGTGATAAAATCAAAAACATTTTTGTAAAGTTATACACAATACTTCATTTTAAAATAAATCTTAGTTGTATGTAGAACTTAAAATAATCTATGCAGTAATTAAAATTCCTGTGTAAGAAATATTTATTTTATTATAATAAATATATGTGTATTAATTTGTTTAAAAGTTTTACCATTTTTATAATTTTCATCAAAATCTGAGACTTTTTTAAAGCAAAGGTTATGGACGATTTTTTTTGAAGGGATTTTACTTATCCCTGTATGGCACTAAATCATTTAATACTAAATATTTTCCTTAGAAATTTGCCCAACAAAAAATTTTTTTTTAATTTTTCCTCCACTTCATGAGTCAAATCTTAGCATTTTTGGGCTGAGAAAAACGAATATGACAAAAAAAAATTTTATTAGCTCTACTTTCTGTGATTTACAGTAGGTGGAAGTATTTTGTTTTAACAGATTAAGAGAAAACTACTTAAGAGAAACATAGAAAGTCCAATAGACATTTTTTTAATGACAGTTACATTCTAAGAGTTAGTTGGGTCTGAAGAGAATCATGTAGTGGTTTTATGAGGTTGTTGTCTTTGGCTTTCCTCTTGAGAGTTCCAGAGCATCCTTACACACAGACTAGCAGTAATCTGCAAGTATTTAAGAGACAAATTTTCTTATATTTTGAGGCCTGTCCTTCTCGGTTTCTACTTTTGACAAAGTTTTTCATCAAACCCAGCTTTATGTGAAGGGGAGGAAGAACATCTTTTGGGTCCATGACAGGCTCAGCAACTACATTTATCTTGCTAGAGTTAAGATTTCTTGCAGACCAGCATGCTTGCAATATAATGTGATTTCCTATTCGTACTGTCCCACATAAATAAAAAGCAGTAGTATTTAGTGTACCCCAGGTGCATTCCTAAGAGTACAGCGATGATTTTTAGATCACCACAGATTTTCCACCACTTGTGTTCAGCATATTTACATAAGTCTCCTTCATGTGAATATCTTTTCCTGTTTAGCCTCTGGGAATTACCGTTCAGGTATTACTTCAGAGGATGAATGAGGATGATATGTGTGAGTGTAAATGAAGTGTAGTCTTGTACAGTCTTAGTTTGACCATTCCTGAGATGTTTGGTTAATTAAAACCCAACCACCAAAGAACACTGGTATCCACGATCTAATATTCAAATCTGTATAAAAGTAAAACTGCCTTTACTAGGACTTGAACGCTGGAACTCTCGACTTCCAAATCACCTGATTTGGGAAGACGCATTCATCACTAGACCAACCCGGTGGGTTAAAACTGCATGACCAACAGGAATAGAAGTAAGACTGTTGCTGTTGTGAAGTAATACAGCTTTTAAACAAAGCTTGGAGGAGTCTTTGAATAGCCCTCAATCAGTTTGATCATGATTTAAATTCAAACATTTCATCAAGCCATTAATGTCACACCAAACAACAAGATTTTTTTTGTTCTCAAAAAAGAAGGCAGATCCCTATGAGAAGATTCCATTGTTGTAGTCTTTACCGTAGAAGTTCTGCCTTCTTTACAAATGAGTGTCTCGAATGAGGTCACTCAATTTCACGTGACTCAGTCTGTGTGGTTTATCATTTTTCTCGTCAAAATCAGAGTCATGGATGTGGAAGGCTTTATGGGTTCTCTTTCCACATCTCTTCAATTTTCTACCTCAAGCTTTTGGGGTGGTAGTAGTAGGTAGGTAGAATATGGAATAGGTCGAATAGCAGATTGAAGATTAAGGTATTGAACTGTTCCTCTTTTCTTCATTTTCTTCATTGACAATCCTGCCTTTATAGGATCTGTATGGTTTGTAGGCTTCCGCCAAAAACCATAGACACAGCAAAACCCACAGGTTATTTTTCAGCCATTCTCGTAGTATACCTGAACAAGAGTTGCAGCATGACTTATCCTGGTCCCCTACATTCATACCAAAATAATGCTGATAAGCAATCTTCACTGTGTTTCTGCGATAAAAATGTTATTTCACCACAAATGTAACAGAAATTATTCACTGAATTTACACATTTTTCATGGCATTTTGATTTAACAAGTTTTTCACTTGAAAAGCACTTGAAAATTTGCACTAATTACAGTACAAACAATTTGAAACACACAGTACAGCAACAGTAATAATGTTTATAACCCATAAACAGTTGAACATTGTGTATTGTCATTTAACAGGTTTGACAACTCTAAAAACAAAATTACCCCCAAACTAAAAGTGTACAGTAAAAATGTCATTGTATCTCCAAAGCAAGAACTAATTTGTCATTTTTGTAGTGATTTTTGAATTCAGCGGATGGAAATGAAATTCTGCCACTAAAAATGCAAAGGAGTTCATCAAATGGATTTAATAAAAAAATAAACGTGTAAGTAATATATCATGCTATCAGTATGATTGAGAACATTATTCAGGTGCTATGAACATGAAGGCAATATACTTCTGGCAGGTAAACATATTTTCTAAGCTTACAAGGGATGTTAAAAGTAATATTGGTTGTCGATTAACATTTTTGGCAAAAGGTTGCGTAACTTTGCCAGTCACAAGTTATGCTACTGTGTATAGAGGACTTCACCCTTGGCAGACTACTACATTCAGGAGGAGAATTAATAATAAGAGTTAATAGTATATTAATTAAACAAAAGGTTTTTGGCTCCAGCTCTTATGGTGGTTTGAGTAAGACCAAATGCTATCGGAAAGTATCTTAGTAATGTAACGAGCATTAAATTATGTGAAAACATTTACCTATCCTTTACCCATAAGGTCCATATCTTCCTAACTCCTTGACCAATCAAGCACTTTAATTCAGACTTAATTCACATGGTTTATGATGCTCATTCTGTCTTATTTTTTTTTACTGTTAAATAATTTTACAAAATTATTAATAATAATTTCTTATTAGTTTTGTCTATTTTATTCATCAATACAATACGGCAGTTCAAGTGGAGGCAGTTGAAGAATAAGAATTAGTGAGGTAATATTATGCCTAGATAGATCCTTTGTCAAATATATTTGTATTTTACCTGAGAACTATTTTGTAGGTATAATTTTATAGTTAGATTCTTAATTTAATAATGGTAAAATATAATTTGAGTACTAATTAATTATCTATTAATTACTAATCTGTTGTAAAACCTAAATTCATAATAGATAATAATAAAACAGATTTGTATTCTGTAAATAAATTTTATAAATTTTTCTTTATACAAATTTGTTTACAGAATACAAATCTGTATAAATACAACTCAAAATAAATTCCAGGCTAAAGGTATTGACCCACTGGGTTGGTCTAGTGGTGAGCGCGTCTTCCCAAATCAGCTGATTTGGAAGTCGAGAGTTCCAGCGTTCAAGTGGTAGTAAAGCCAGCTATTTTTACACGGACTTGAATACTAGATCGTGGATACCGGTGTTCTTTGGTGGTTGGGTTTCAATTAACCACACATCTCAGGTATGGACGAACTGAGACTACACTTCATTCACAGTCATACACATCATTCACACTCATACACATCATCCTCATTCATCCTCTGAAGTATTATCTAAACTGTAGTTACCGGAGGCTAAACAGGAAAAAGAAAGAAAAGGCTAAAGGTATTAAAAAATACAGCATATATTAAGAGAACTGGTTAATATTATTTGACTACAAGACTGCCGGCAGTAAATTAATCACGTATACACACAATCCTCAGTCTCTGTCACTAACTGAAACTTTTGGATGACTTCCTATTTGTGAAACCAAGCTTCCAGTCTCTCTTAGTTGTTCACTGATGAATAAACTTGGATGTAGGAGGATAGATATTCCATTAGTTTGTGCATGCTATTGAAGATGAACTGATTGAAACTCCACTAACCAAAACACACTCCATATCTTCTGTTGTAGGATCCATATCTCAAGTGATTACTACGGACTGCAATTGCATTGTGAATTGGCTTGCGTGTGTACATGTGTATTCCACTGACCTTGAGAGTTTACAGAACAAATCTTGGAGATAGTTCGTGTCAATTGAGCCTATGTTAAGAGATTATGATGACTGGTTTTCTAAATATAGGTCATTACTTTTCGATATCGTTAGCCTGGACTTGTATTAGTTTACAATGTTAAGATGTTCAAAATTGCTAGATAACATTTTTCTGCAGTAAATTCAATCTTTTTAATTTACATTATCATTTTCTTTCATGAAAATCCTGGATCCATTTATGATAAAAAGACAAACTACAATTAAAAATTACAAAAATAAAAGTAAAATTAGAACAGAGGCAATAAAAACACAATACTCATAGTTATCCATTCCTTTGTCTAGGGATTTAAGAAAATTGAATAAATGCGATGAAGTAGATAAGATTTTAATGTTCTAATTCATTATTTTCAACAACTGTACCCATAAATTTATATTACTATAAGGTATAAAACTATAATAAGCTTATTGATTTCCTTAACATGCTATTTTTTAGGGTAGGAGCATTTGCAAGTACTCAACAAAGTCTGTATCAAATTTCATACCATGAAGAACAGCTATGAAATCATAAAGGTGTTTTCAGATTATTAGTTGTTGAAACATTTTAGTCATTAGAAATCTCTTTAGTCAAGTGCTCAGATATGTTCATATCAGGAAATCATTGTAGACTTTCACACTTTATTGTAAACCATCAACATAAAAATTCTTGTGTTGTATTAATGATTATTTTGTAAAAATTGAATTACATTTCTTTGCTGAGCAAAATGAAACACTTACCCCCTTCTTTGATTTACATCAATCTCTTTGCTTTGAAGCAATTGAGTACCCTACTGCAAACCTGCTTGTTGAATAGAAGATAGTTAGTAGCTAGTAGTAGTAATAATTTCTTTAAATTAACATTTTAAAGAAATAAGTTTTCCAAATTACATGGAAATTGAGCTTTCAGAGCACGTCTTGGCTTTACTTTCACACCACCTTTTCATTAAAATAAGTTGTGGCATTTTAATTAATTGTGTCTCCTATAAAAAATTAGAAATGCATTTAATGTTCAAGTAGTTAGAGACAGCAGTATACTCCATTTATTTAGATTAGGAAGAAAATAACAGTGAGTTTTAAAAAAAAGGCAAATATTATGATTATCTTGCCATTAAATATAGACAAAACAAAGGTTAGGAGGTATTTTAATGTAATATCAACAGGTTTTTTTTACTGATTTATGAACAGAACATTTTCTCCCCTTAATCTGCAAGTCTATTGCATTATGCTGCCATTTGTCAAGAGCATCTTTGCTTCTGAAACAAAATCAAATTGAAAATTTCTGTTCTATGAATTCGTGAAGCTGTTTGTGCAACTTCAGCTTTCTTGGGACCATATGTTAATATCATTCTTGAAATGATTTTTAACACACTTTGATGTCATTTGATTAATGGAGGAACTGAAAAAGGCTCAATTCAGATTCATTTAATGGTTTCCACTGTTTGGTTTTTTAATCAAATGAGATAACATTTTATTTAAAATTATAAAGATGAAATAGAAATAAAAACAAATCTATATAACAAAAAATAAAATCTGAATGTAAACTTGCACAAAATATTACATTATGATTTTACAAGTGTATCGATAAGTATCAACAGTATAAATAAAATCAATAAAACATCAAAAGTCAAATTTAGCCATTCAGTTGTGTTCAACCCTTGGTGATACCATAAGTGTTGTTTTTGCCATTGGAATTTTCCCGGCAGGTTTACTAGGTACTTTGCCATTGCCTTCCCAATGTGGTTAATTGAAACCCAACCACCAAAGAACACGTATCTGCAGTCTAGCATTCAAATCCATATAAAAGCACAACTGCTTTTACAAGGACTAGAACCTTAGAACTCTTGACTTTGAAAATCAGCTGATTTTGCAATGATGAGATTAACCACTAGACTAACCCGGCAGGTAGTTACATATATGATGTATAGTTAACATATGACCTGTTAAACAAGTTCCATTAATAAATAATAAATTTGACTTATCTGGAGTTTTCAAAATAAAATTGTTGCCATCAAATATTTATTGGTAAATTATTAGATCATAAGTTTTTCGGAATAATACTATACCTATAAGATAGCAACAATAAATTTTAAGTATTTTTAACAGTAAATGTATGTGAACATTTTCAACTAACACCTAATAACCAATACAGAAAACAGTCTGGAAATCATAGAGAATAAAAGGATTTTAGAATTTAATGAATTTTAAAAAGAACTTTAATGTATAAAATAAAGGTGTTCGGAAATAACATGATTTCTTTGCTGTTTGTAAAATTGGGTAAGGCTTTAATTTTTGGGATCCAAATTAAGGATATGAAATCTAACCAGAAAGAAATAGATCCCAGAACTGTATTTTTAGTAATTTTTTTAGAATTCTGGGGTAAAAGACAAAAGTTGACGTCGAAAAACAACACTATTTTATGTGTGGCATTGAATAAACAAGCGAATAATAAACATTTTAAACATAAATTTTAGAAAATTTGATTCTAAATAAAATTGTATGATTTAAGTGTACAGAAACTAAATACAAACAAGAATTTTATTAAAACTAAAAACATATTCAAATGTGATCAATTTATTTTTTGCACCCATTTTGCTATGTCATTCCTTAAAATTATTGTCACATTCTTTCTTCAGAGAAGAATATGGTAACTTCACTCAATCCTAATGTTTTATTTTATTTATTTTCATTTTATCTTCATTTCCTTTTTCTCTAACTTTCCACCTTGTAACAAAGTCTTGACATTCAAAGTTCCTGTATACAATTGCTCCTTTAAATTCTTTTGTTGCTTCTCCTGGAGCTGAATGAGAAGCTGTTTTAACACCAGATTATTTAACAGAAGAAGCCAGTACTAAACTGTGTAATGTAAAGACTTATCACTAGGATCTTTAATACAATGTTTTCAGTTGCTTTCTGTATGCTAATGTAGTTGACTTCCTGAAGAAGCTTCTCTGCTTTTGGGAGTTATTTCCAATTTCCAGGGCAATAGAGTGCCATGTATTCACCATAGCTCATCCATCCAGGAGGCTATTGGCACTTGTAATGGGAGAAACTCCTTATATCGTTACTTGGTCCCTTTATTTATTAGCTGCTTGTATACAAATGGTTGTTAATATATACAATCTTTGTACCATAGGGTGGTGAATTTCAGGATTTTCCCTTCACTAAATCTCTTGAGCCAAAAGTATTTCTTAAATTCTCTAGTACTTTAAAGATTCATTGATATGTTAATTTAATCCTTGTGCAATAAATAATGTTTGGTGTAAGAGAATATACTTTACTAAATGACCCTTATATAAACCCGTAGTCTTGTGACGGAAAGAATTTTGAACTAGTGTTAGATTCAAAAATGTATGAATGCAGATTTAATTAGAATCTTGAAGAGATGAATGTAAAAATTTGAAAAACCTTTTAGAGCCAACTGTAGGATATTTATGAGAAAATTTTGGAGGGCTGATGTCACTTAAAAGTAATCGATCCAAATTCTGTATCTAGCAAAAAATACCTAACTTTATATTGTGTCACTAATAATGTATAGTTTTACTGCTTGCATTTAAAAAGTACATATATTACTGTAGGTTAAATTTGTTGTAAAAAATCTTATTTTGGCATTAATGTTAGGAACAAAAATAAAACACTTGGCAGCATCACTTAAAAATTTTATGACGTGAAAAATTATGAATTGCAGGAAGCACATTACAAGCATTAGCAATCCGAAGTGGGTCAGCTCATTAGAAACGCAGATCCTAATGCAATTCAATCCACAAACTGTTCATGATCTTAGTTGTTTTCTGGTTTTCTTTCGGTAACCTTGTTCTAGTTTGTTCATGTTAATTTTCGTATTTGTTCATAGGCTTTCTATTTATACATGCTAATTATTAATAATTTTCTCTACATTGTACAGAAATAAATATAGTTGTTCTGAGAGTTAATGGTAAAATTTTTGCTGATTGTGGTGGTTGACATCCTATATGGTGTGGTTCCTTCAAAACTGAAGGTTTTGAAGAGGGGTTATGGGGCAAATAAATATTTCCTATATCAAGCAACCAAATTTTAAACAAATTGATCAATTTTCTGGCTCATTCCATCCATATTATACAAAATATTTAGTTTGTATTGACGGTTTACATTTTAGGAAATTAAATTTTTACAAAATGAATAATTTTTGTAAATAATGTTCATTTTTATCTCTTTCCTTTCTATAAATGATAACATAAATGACATTTAGTTAATCCTGTATTTTTGTATTTTTAACAGAATACTAGCTGTATTACTCAGTGCTCCTTGGTTCTTTTCAATTATCTGGAAAGGAATTAGTGAGGTTCGGTGGGAAGAGGAAGGCGACTTTTGGTCAGGTGATTTTCGAATAATTAACTCGGCTTCAAATAATGGGCAGGCAGGAGTAGGTTTCATAATGAACAAGAAGATAGGGAAGAGAGTAGAGTATTTCAAAACGCATAGCGATAGAATCATTGTAATAAGGATAAAATCAAAACCTAAACCGACAACGATTGTTAACGTCTGTCTATATGCCTACAAGTGCCCATGATGATGATGAGGTAGAGTGTGTATACGAAGAGATTGATGAAGCAATTAAACACATAAAAGGAGATGAAAATTTAATAATAGTTGGAGATTGGAATGCAAGCATTGGAAAAGGCAAGGAAGGAAATATAGTGGGTGAATAAGGGCTGGCAAAAGGAATGAAAGAGGGGACCGACTTATAGAGTTTTGCACGAAGTATAATTTAGTAATTGCCAACACCCAATTTAAAAATCATAATAGAAGAATATACACTTGGAAAAAGCCAGGCGATACTGCAAGGTATCAGATAGATTATATCATGGTTAAGCAAAGATTTAGAAATCAACTCGTTGACTGCAAAACTTACCCTGAAGCAGACATTAATAGCGACCATAATTTGGTGTTAATGAAATGTAGATTGGGGTTTAAAAACCTGAAGAAAAGGTGTCATATGAATCGGTGGTATTTAGAGAAGCTTGAGGAAGAGGGAAGAGTATAGGGACAAGGGAAGCAATTTTAGGCCTCAGATTAATAGTAGAAGGAAGATTAAAGAAAAACAAACCAACATACTTGGTGTTTATAGACCTAGAAAAGGCTTTCGATAACGTAGATTGGAATATAATGTTCAGCGTTTTAAAAAAATTAGGGTTCAAATACAGAGATAGAAGAACAATTGCTAACATGTACAGGAACCAAACAGCAACAATAACAATTGAAGAACATAAGAAAGAAGCCCTAATAAGAAAGGGAGTCCGACAAGGATGTTCCCTATCTCCGTTACTTTTTAATCTTTACATGGAACTAGCAGTTAATGATGTGAAAGAACAATTTAGATTCGGAGTAACAGTACAAGGTGAAAAGATAAAGATGCTACGATTTGCTGATGATATAGTAATTCTAGCCGAGAGTAAAAAGGATTTAGAAGAAACAATGAACGGCATAGATGAAGTCCTACGCAAGAACTATCGCATGAAAATAAACAAGAACAAAACAAAAGTAATGAAATGTAGTAGAAATAACAAAGATGGACCACTGAATGTGAAAATAGGAGGAGAAAAGATTATGGAGGTAGAAGAATTTTGTTATTTGGGAAGTAAAATTACTAAAGATGGACGAAGCAGGAGCGATATAAAATGCCGAATAGCACAAGCTAAACGAGCCTTCAGTAAGAAATATAATTTGTTTACATCAAAAATTAATTTAAATGTCAGGAAAAGATTTTTGAAAGTGTATGTTTGGAGTGTCGCTTTATATGGAAGTGAAACTTGGACAATCAGAATATCTGAGAAGAAAAGATTAGAAGCTTTTGAAATGTGGTGCTATAGGAGAATGTTAAAAATCAGATGGGTGGATAAAGTGACAAATGAAGAGGTATTGCGGCAAATAGATGAAGAAAGAAGCATTTGGAAAAATATAGTTAAAAGAAGAGACAGACTTATAGGCCACATATTAAGGCATCCTGGAATAGTCGCTTTAATATTGGAAGGACAGGTAGAAGGGAAAATTGTGTAGGCAGGCCACGTTTGGAATATGTAAAAGAAATTGTTAGGGATGTAGGATGTAGAGGGTATACTGAAATGAAACGACTAGCACTAGATAGGGAATCTTGGAGAGCTGCATCAAACCAGTCAAATGACTGAAGACAAAAAAAAAAGAGGAAGAGGAGGTAAAGAAGATTTTTGAGGAGGACATCGCAAGAGTTCTGAGTAAAAATGATAAGGTAGAAAATGTAGAAGAAGAATGGGAGAATGTTAAAAAGAAAATTCTTAAATCAGCAGAAGCAAACTTAGGCGGAATAAAGAGAACTGGTAGAAAACCTTGGGTTTCAGACGATATATTGCAGCTGATGGATGAACATAGAAAATATAAGAATGCTAGTGATGAAGAAAGTAAAAGGAACTATTGGCAATTAAGAAATGCTATAAACAGGAAGTGCAAACTGGCGAAAGAAGAGTGGATTAAAGAAAAGTGTTCAAAAGTTGAAAGAGAAATGAACATTGGTAAAATAGACTGAGCATACAGGAAAGTTAAGGAAAATTTTGGGGTACATAAATTAAAATCTAATAATGTGTTAAACAAAGATGGTACACCAATATATAATACGAAAGATAAAGTCGATTGATGGGTGGAATATATTGAAGAGTTATACGGAGGAAATGAATTAGAAAATGCTGTTATAGAGGAAGTTGAGGAGGATGAAATGGGAGAAACAATACTGAGATCTGAATTTAAGAGAGCATTAAAAGATTTAAATGGCAGAATGGCTCCTGGAATAGACGGAATACCTGTAGAATTACTGCGCAGTGCATGTGAGGAAGCGATTGATAGATTTTACAAAC
Organism: Lycorma delicatula; assembly: GCF_047948215.1. NCBI lineage: Eukaryota > Metazoa > Arthropoda > Insecta > Hemiptera > Fulgoridae > Lycorma > Lycorma delicatula. The sequence goes on along the minus strand of NC_134455.1, from coordinate 264,550,825 downwards.
TGGTGTGTAATATTTATGAAAAAGGGGAATTTCCGTCAGACTTCAAAAAAAGTGTTATAGTCATGATACTAAAGAAAGCAGGGGCAGATAAATGTGAAGAATACAGAACAATTAGTTTAACTAGTCATGCATCAAAAATCTTAACTAGAATTCTATACAGAAGAATTGAGAGGAGAGTGGAAGAAGTGTTAGGAGAAGACCAATTTGGTTTCAGGAAAAGTATAGGGACAAGGAAGCAATTTTAGGCCTCAGATTAATAGTAGAAGGAAGATTAAAGAAAAACAAACCAACATACTTGGCGTTTATAGACCTAGAAAAGGCATTCGATAATGTAGACTGGAATAAAATGTTCAGCATTTTAAAAAAATTAGGGTTCAAATACAGAGATAGAAGAACAATTGCTAACATGTACAGGAACCAAACAGCAACCGTAACAATTGAAGAACATAAGAAAGAAGCCGTAATAAGAAAGGGAGTCCGACAAGGATGTTTCCTATCTCCGTTACTTTTTAATCTTTACATGGAACTAGCAGTTAATGACTACAGTTAAGAACAATTTAGATTCGGAGTAACAGTACAAGGTGAAAAGATAAAGATGCTACGATTTGCTGATGATATAGTAATTCTAGCCGAGAGTAAAAAGAATTTAGAAGAAACAATGAATGGCATAGATGAAGTCCTACGCAAGAACTATCGCATGAAAATAAACAAGAACAAAATGAAAGTAATGAAATGTACTAGAAATAACAAAGATGGACCACTGAATGTGAAAATAGGAGGAGAAAAGATTACGGAGGTAGAAGAATTTTGTTATTTGGGAAGTAGATTTACTAAAGATGGACGAAGTAAGAGCGATATAAAATGCCGAATAGCACAAGCTAAACGAGCCTTCAGTAAGAAATATAATTTGTTTACATCAAAAATTAATTTAAATGTCAGGAAAAGATTTTTGAAAGTATATATTTGGAGTGTCGCTTTATATGGAAGTGAAACTTGGACAATCGGATTATCTGAGAAGAAAAGATTAGAAGCTTTTGAAATGTGGTGCTATAGGAGAATGTTAAAAATCAGATGGGTGGATAAAGTGACAAATGAAGAGGTATTGCGGCAAATAGATGAAGAAAGGAGCATTTGGAAAAATATAGTTAAAAGAAGAGACAGACTTATAGGCCACATACTAAGGCATCCTGGAATAGTCACTTTAATATTGGAAGGACAGGTAGAAGGAAAAATTGTGTAGGCAGGCCACGTTTGGAATATGTAAAACAAATTGTTAGGGATGTAGGATGTAGAGGGTATACTGAAATGAAACGACTAGCACTAGATAGGGAATCTTGGAGAGCTGCATCAAACCAGTCAAATGACTAAAGACAACAAAAAAAAAAGGAAGGGCGCCTTCAGCAAATACCCCCAAAAATGTTTCAGTTTGGTGTGTGATGTAATTTTGTCATGAATTTTTTTGGCAATACAATCCTAGAGAGTAAATTACAAAAAAGATGTAGGAACCCTCACGTGAAATTTTAACTGATGTTTCCTAGGATAAATGTTTCATTTCTGTTTACTTAACCTTCACCCTTGAATTTTGTTTCTGTAATCTATCTTCACTGACATTAAAATAATTGTATCTTCACATCATTAAAACTACTGGTTTTGTTAAGAAAGTAACCACATTAGAAATTTTAAAAATTGCTCCCAAGGAATATTTTCAGATTGTTTCCTTCCATTTTTATTCATAGAAAAGTTTTGTAAAAATGCAGCTTAATGATGTAAATTATAAACAAAATAATTTTTTTAAGGAAGAAGTAAATCAAAAAACCTTTTTTTGAAATTGATTAAAAAGTATACATATTTTATCCACTTTCTTTTTCTGTTTAGCCTTTGGAACCACTTTAAGGTATTGCTTCAGATAATGAATGAGGGGATGATATGTTCGAATATAAATGAACTGTAGTAGTCTTGTATAATCTCAGGTGACCATTCCTGAGATGTGTAGGCAGGCCACATTTGGAATATGTAAAACAAATTGTTTGGGATGTAGGATGTAGAGGGTATACTGAAATGAAACGACTAGCACTAGATAGGGAATCTTGGAGAGCTGCATCAAACCAGTCAAATGACTGAAGACAAAAAAAAGTTAATATCAGGCTCGAATTTACTTAAAAAACAGCCCGCGTTCAGTTTACTTTAGCACTAAATCCATGTTCAGACAAATATGATAATGGAAATGCTATCATAAATTGTTGAACAATTGATTATAATCCAGGGTACAGTTGCGGGATTGGCTTTTACTGTCAAAATTGTTGGTAGCCATTCTTAAATTTTATTTTTATTTCTTCATTTGTTGTCAGTTCTATAAGTTGTTCTTCTAACTGTGATGAACCTTCTGTGTCATTCATTTTCATATTTATTTGTATCATCAATATGTTACTAAAATCGGGAGATATGCAGCATTAAAGACAAAAGTGGCCTTTTCTATTTAAAGTGGAATATTTCGGTTCAGAAAAATTGTGGAGAGACTTAAAAAAAAGAAATTAAAGATAAAGTCTTAAGCTTTTAAATGATTAATGCAGTTTATTGAAAAATTTTGATTCCTCCATGTGAAGAAAAACTTAAAAAAACTTTTAAAACTTATGATTTTTTATTTTATTTTATGATTTTTTTAAATCTGAAGTATACTATCAAAAAGTAGAGTATTCAAGGTTTAATTTTTTTTTATTTGTCTCTAAGCCTCTTGGTTGCACAGTTAAAGTAGTGTACATAAAATATAAGTGTCCCTTTAATTTTTTGTACTGGTGTAGTAAGTATTTAATTTTATTTTGAAATTTGAAGAAAACATCATTTTTGCCTTAATCATCCATTGCCTTCCTAGACGGCCTGAATGCTCCAAATCTTCTGCAGGCCTTCTACCACCCCTCCTGACGGCCTCCAGTGCCCACAAGAGGGTGCTGGATAAGTGGAAGTTATTGCCCACTTTGAGAGCAAATGGTGTACGGTGAAGTCTATTTTCTTCATAAACAGAAAAAGAATGAAATTTTACTACATTTTTTTCACTTGAAATTCTTGTTTAAACGTAGTTTGAGAGCAAATCACTTAAAGTTTTTCTCTAAAAGGAGAGCGGTTGAGCCCAATTTAGATTTCAGTCAGTCGGCAGATAGTGATTGTTTGGAAAACCAAGAAACCACAGAACAAAGCAGACAGCAATTTTTAATTTGATCCTTTACGTATTTTGAAGATCATTCTGATTATCATAAGTTTCAATTCTTCAGTGTTAATTATAGGCTTGGTAGTAATTTATGGACATCCACACTCTCACCACAATTTCTGGATCAAGAGAATCAGATTTTAGTGGAGTGAGTAGGCATAAACAAAACTAATAATTTAATTCATGAATCAAGCATATTAATTTTGGTAACTTTGTAGAATACAGGTTAAAAATAAAACAAAATTATATTTCATTCATATAATTAATTATATGTTTTTGTTTGTGAAATTTTATTTTTAACTGCATTATACTTTGCTAAGCAACTTTTTTGAATCAGTCATTTGACAAATTTGATGCTACTCTCTATTGTTTTTTGTTTTATGCTAATTTTTATTTCTTATTATATGTTACTACGCTCTTTAAACTTGTCAGTTTTGTTTCCAATCATCATCATTTTCTACACAATTATTACCAAATTTCTAAATCTCAATATCTTAATATATCGACCACAGGCATAATTTTTTCTTTAGAAACTTATTACAAACTTTTGATTTCTTATATTCATCTTATTTTCAATATTATTTCTAACACCACATTTTAAAAACCTCTATTCTTTTCCTGTCTCCTTTTCCTGTTGCTCATACCATAGTAAACAAAAATATTTTTAAGAATTTCTTTCCAATTCGTAATTCCTTATTTGTTATTAGTGAACTTCTTTTCTGCATGTAATTTGTATGTGCCAATCTTTGATGCCTAACTTAATTATCTCAACCATACTTTGTAACACAAATAAAATTCTGCTACTAGCAAAACAGTAATTGTATATGTACATGTATCCTAATTTAAAATTAATTCCTCATTATGCTCCTTACTGCTATGTTTCATACATTTGATCTATTAATTATTTTCAAACTAAATTTACATCCTAGTGATAAAATTGAAACAATATAATCAAATTATTTTAAATGTTCTTTCTCTTTTTGATAGTTATTTTATTCTCAAATTTGTTCAGTTCCTGAATTGCTTTCTCTATTATACAGATTGAGAAGCAGTGGAAACAATACTTCATATCTCAATGCTTTCTGAATTAAAGTTTGCCTTTCTTTATTTCTTATTCTTACCATTCTTTTACATATTTTATCTTGACCTTCTTTGATTCTTAAATAAATTAATTGACTTTACACTACCAAAGATCTTTTCTAGATCTACAAATTACACATAAGTGACTTTATCCTTCTCTCTTAAACTGCCTTTTAAGACCAGTCTTAGGGCAGAATGGCCTCTTTCCTTGTACCAATGCTCTTTCAGAAATCAGACCTAGTCTTCTATTTCTAATACTATGTTTTTTATCTATGAAAAAAGATTTCAGTACATTAGTTCTAACATTTACTTGCACCTACTTTCTTTGGTTTAATAACCATTACATACTTAAAAAATCTTTAGGGACTTCTCCATTCTCATAAACGTATTTTATATTTTGATGCATTTCTCAGCAATGAATTGAATATTAATTTTTTAATATTTTTCTATATTAATGTACTTCATCTATATTTTCAATATAGGTACCATGTTTAGAATTTTTAACCTGTCAGGTTTATTCCAAATGATTGAGCAGAACAAAATATAAAGTGGAATAATTGGAATAGGAGCATAAATTTTTAAGAATTACATTTTTTAATTTGTGTTAATATAATTTGCAGATGGTAGTCAAATATTTCAATGTTATTTTTAAATCTTTATTTATCGTTTTATCAAAATTTAATGAAAATTTAAAAACAATATTCTTGATTAAATAATTTCTATTGATAAATAAGTTTGCTATTAAAAACATACTGCTGGTGAAACCGCAATGGGGGAACACTATATATACGTGTGTGTGTATACACAAGTATATATTAACTGAAGAGATTGAGGTTGAGGTTGTATTCTATTCATGTACACAAATAGATAGATATACAACTAAATAGATACATATTTATGTTTCTAATTGAGGTAGGAATAAGCAGTAGTACTTTCACTAAAATCAACCGTGTAGAATAAAAATATATTAAAATTCTATCAAAAGTCTGAATTTTATTGAAGGATTTAAAAAGCTTGTTAATTTTAGCCACATCAACATCTAAAATATTTCCAATTATGAGTGCTAGTTTACATCTGTGACATAAAGTCTTGTTATACATACTATCAAAGAAAATATGATGGGTCTTTAAATCACACACATCGAAAAGAAATATAAGTTTTATAAGTAAACATACAAAAAGTATGTTGGAGATTAAAATTCTATCATGATTGAGAAATCCATGAGTTATTCTGATGTACCCAACCACATACAACATTTCATACTGATTGTTTCTCACTGGTTACTTTCATGGTGCTACATTAGCTTTAATTAACACAAATTATTGCCAATAATGTTTAGCTACTCATTCTGCCAACCCCTGCTCAGGTAATGTATTAGACAGTTGGTATGTTCAGGACAGTTAACATGATTGATGAGCAGGCAACTGAGCGCAGGAATCTTCTTTATTAGGTATATTAGCACTTCCATTAATTGGTGTTTGAATGTGGGTAGTTTCTGCAGAAACTTGCAGGTGTATTAAGCTTGTTAAGAATACAGGCAAATGTGTGATGTCTGGAATTATAGATGCGTTGTGAATTTGTCATATAGTGTTTGAAGAGGGTTTACTGAATCACAGCACATCAGAATGTGGTGTGTAGGTCATTGTTACTATCAAGACCTACAATTATCATGGCTTTTCAAAGCCTAGAAGATGTTCAAGAAGTCTTGAACACTGAGGTTGCACCCTATAGAACATCAAATACCTCAATTGGTGTAAACTTGTGGAGAGATTTGTTAAATGCACAAATGAGGAAATTGTAGACGAACTTCATGAGCAAGGAGTTGTTACATGACGTCAATTAAATACATGATGTAATGTAGAAGTTCTATAATCTGCTTTGCACGTGTTAAGTTTCAATAAGCCTTTATTTTCATCATCCGTTTCAATAAGCAGAGAAGGGAAAAGCTGAATTTGACAGACTGGGTATATGTCTGTTTATCTCGAATCCTTTGCAGTGCTTTGGATGTCAGAGATTTGGACACACAGCGGCACGTTGTACGAGGAAGCAAGTCTGCATTTGTAGTGAGCAATTACATTCTCATGACCTTTGCAGGGATCCATTCAGCTGTTTGTGTCAATTGTCACGGGCATGGCTCTGCAAGATCTAGGAATTGTCTTATCTACAAGCAAGAAGTAACTGTACAACTGTAACTATACAGAAAGTCAGCTACTTTGAGGTCAGGAGAATTGTATTCAGTAGAACGTCAAAGTTGCATCTTATGCACAGATTGCTACAACCCCTGCAGCTTCCGTTAAACCAGCGGACCTGGTCACTGAGCTGGCACCAGCTTTAACATGTGTGGTAGATTGTATCGTAAATGAAAGATTGAAGAGTCGACCATCAAGACAAAGCAGTTTTAAATCCACACAGAAGAAAGCACATGTTTCCAAAGTTAAGGGTTCTGTACAATCAAGGAATGAGCCTTCAACCAGTTGAAAGAACAGCGTAAATAAGTTAACCCAAAGAAGAAGCTTGAATCTAAAGTAGTGCAGGCTAAAATCCAAATAGAGATAATCCCCACTCAGGGAATAAAAAAGAAGTCAACTTTATGATTTTCAAAAAACAGAGTGTAGTACAGACCACAATGGAGCCGACAAAATCCAGGAGGCCTTGAAATGAGAGGAAGATCATTTCAGCCTTCCACACATTTTAGCAGGGAATGCATAGAGTCTTGACTCTAATGCAGGGATCTCCAAACTTTTTTGTTCACATACCCCTAAGATGAAAATAATTATAAGTTGTGTCCATATAATATAATATATGTGTGGACGTGGGTGTGTAGTCAAAAAGCAAATTATTTATTAATTTATATTACTTCTTTGACGTACCTCTCCGGGTATGCGCTACTTGGGAGACCACTGCTCTAATGCTATGCTCACCCATCATCTGCGCAAATATCATATGATAGTGGCAGCAAAACATCCTCCGTAATTTACTGCCGTAATTTACAGACACCTTGGAAATCGACATTGAGGCCTTCACAATGATGAAAAAAAGAAGAAACAGAGAATAGCCCGTGGGTAAACCTAGGCAGGCAATAAATACAAGAATATTGGTAGTTTTATGAACCTTTGACGAATTTAATAAAAGGGAAAGTTTTTTAATAATTGTATGACTCTTTATATGACCTGATTTGATAGATCTGACAACATTTCTTTAGAAATGGATTGTGAGTTTTTAAATGGCAAAGGCCCTTTACACCCTTGTCATGTGTTTCTTTTTGGGATTTTAATATTCTTTGTCAAGTCTGTTTCTGGATGATCTGCTATGACAAAACTAGTCTTCTGACTGTGTCGCTAGTTTTTTAACAGGGAGGAAAGAAAATTTTTTTTTTTTTTTTTCAATAACTGATAACTTTCAACACTAATAATAATTAAATGGTTAGGTCATCTTATATTATTTACTCTTTAATTATCACAATATTTAATTTTAAAATTTAGTTAAATGTTTTCGATACTAAATTACTTAACACAATACATTTTGAAAAATGCATTACAAATTTAGAGTAATAAGTGAGCTGCTGTTACTTTCAATGCAATTTGTATTACATTACGTCGGAGAATTAAGTTATAATGGTTCAAATCTTTGTTCTCTAATACAAATTTTTGTGTTAATTTCATTTATTAATTTAGTTTTATCAAATGCATCCTTTAACTGAAACTTAAAGAATAACTCTGTTGATAATGTATGGCCTTTGCAAGAGGTAAGTGATTTATTTAATAACAGGTTTCAAATCAGAGATCAAATAAGTAAATCAACTGTGATCAAAATAGTATAATGATTTGAAGAAACCAATACTTAAATGGCCATGTTAGTAGGTACAACTGTCGACAGTGGAGCAATTATAATCTCAGATGGATGTTAGAGAGTCATACACAGTACTCTGAGAAAGTAAATGTTTGGGCAGGATTCGCTGGTAGTCTTATTGTAGGGCCTTTTATTTTAAATGGAAATCTTACAGGAGATGCTTATTGCAACTTGCTAGCCGATAAGATTTTACCAAACATCCAGGGAAGTTTTGGACAACAATTAAATAAATTATGATTTCAGCATGACAGGGCACCACCTCACTGTTACCTAAGGGCATGGCAAATTAAATGAAACATTTCCTTCCAATTACTAGATAGATTGTACAGGAACCATAGAATGACCTGCTAGTTCTGCAGATCTGTCTCCACTAGATTATTATCGTTGGGGTTCCTTAAAATATTAGATATTAAAAAAAATCCTATAAGCATTGATTACTTGAAAAGTCATGTAGTTGATTAATGTACATTTGTACTACCAACCATGGTGCAATTTATAAAGGTTACCTGAGGTTAACGTATTGCCAAGTTGTATAGGGGAAGGATTTTGAAATTTTTTTTTGGAAAGGTTGCTTTCAAAATTTATTGTATAAGTAGTTTAGGGCTGAAAACATTTTATTTACTAAATCTTTAAAATTAAATGTTGTGATAATTAAGTAAACAATATCAGTTGACCTAACCCTTTAATTTGTAGTAGTGTGGTTAAATTGTTTGTATTGTATATTATTGTTACCTTAAGTGTTATTTATTACTGCGAAGGGAGTAATTATAGTTATTCGTGTTTGGGAAATTAATTTCAATATTAACTATTTTAAAGTTGTTATTGTATGTAATTCTGAATACGAAATAAAAAAAAATTACTACGGAGCGTAATTATAATTAAATAAAGCTCCTTTTTTTCTAAGCTTCGGGGTTAATGCTTCAGAGTATGAGATGAGATGAACGATTTGTAACGTGTCCATGCCTGACCGGGATTCGAACCTGGTCCCCTACTGATGAAAAGCCGAGACGCTACCACTGGCGCCACGGAGGCTGGCATAATACTATAAGCTAACGTCGCTTTACTTTACTTACGGTATGGCAATTATTTTTTCTGTTAGCTGTTTTTTCAGATATACGGACAGGGATTAGTAAGTAAATTATATTGATTTTAGTAATCACGTAGTACTAACATGCTCTGTTTCACTTATTTAAAGATACAGTAATTGGCTAAACGACTGTTAGTTAAAACAAAGAAAAATTAATTATTACTATTCTACAAAAGCAAAATCAAAATACTTATATTTCAGATAAATCTCCTATTACGTCAGCGAGGTCCCATGGTGTAATGGTTAGCACTCTGGACTCTGAATCCAGCGATCCGAGTTCAAATCTCGGTGGGACCTTCTTTTTTTTTTTGGTATTGATGTTTTTAATTGCAATTGCTATTAGCAAGTTTAATCTTTTTTTTGTAATTATTGTTTTCAGCGACTGAGAAATGGGGAAACGGTTGTTTTAAAAATTTAATTAATTTTTATACCGATTAGGAAGGTTTTTGTAAATAAATATGCCGGATATTTCTTACCCTAAAAAATTGAAATAAAATTAACCTTGTATGTAATACTAGGTGTATTGATACCTTGGAGTAAAACTGGTTCGCTCTCAAATAACTGTAACTGCCCGATTAGATATGGCCAGCAAATTTAAGAGCGTCAACCCACGGGTTGGTTTAGTGGTGAACGCATCTCCGCAAATCAGCTGATATTCGTAGACAAGACTTATAAGGTTCAAATCCTAGTAAAGGCAGTTACTTTTATACGGATTTGAATACTAGATCGTGGATGCAGGTGTTCTTTGGTTGTTGGGTTTCAATTAACCACACATCTCAGAAATGGTCGACCTGAGACTGTACTTCACTTACACTTATACACATCATCCTCATTCATCCTCTGAAGTAATACCTGACGGTGATTCTCGGAGATTAAACAAGAAAAAAAGAGTCAGTCATTTTCTTCCAAGCTTAAATTAACCCAAGTAATTCCAAGATTAATGTAAACAAAAGAGACCTATATAGTAGCCATACCGTAAAGTCATATGTGTGTATATCTGATCATATTACATATTTACGTACGATTACATTTCATTTAAAACCTGTAATTAGTTGTATTTTTTTTTAATTTTATGAATGAAATGGAAGTTTACATTTTATAGGGTTTTAGTGTCTTTTTTTGTGTCTTAGTGTATAATTAATTCAAAAAAGATCTTTTGAAATAACAATTTTCACTTAAAATTTCTCGCAAATTTTCTTCTGTCTTTATGAATCTAATAATGCACCAGATCTATCTATACAAACAAAAAAAATGTTCAAGCACTACAGAACAAATAAATCGTTATTCATTTTTAATCACAAAAAATGTTTCGAACAGAGAAATGAAATTAAGAAAAAAAAGCAACAAAAACAATACTAAGATACAAAAAAACACATGCAAATACTGTTAAGTACAGAATCAACCTCTGCAAATAATCTCACACAACAGAACACAATAGAGACATAATTAACATACAGATAATAATTATGAAGTTCTTAAATATAAAGTTATATGTTTACTCTTTAAAATGTAAACCAAAATCTTGGCTTCCAATGAGTGAGATAACAGACACTCAAATAAATGCCTGTTGACATTTTACATTTTAGGATTACACTAACAATTATTATTGAAATTTAAATAACGATGGAAATTAGATTTTCCAGTAAACTAACTAGTTAGACGTACAGAAAAGTAGAAATAAACGTTTTATATTAAATACATTAATTTAATATTTGAATTATTAAACTGAACAGTTAAACTATTAACGTACGTAATTTAATAATCGAGAAAAACGTTAGCTCGGTTACAGTTTTACGGAGTATGGAGTATGATTTTGATTTAGACTCTGTAGAATGTTGGCCGAGGCAGATTAATAATTTACTGGTGGTTTAAGAATTTTAAAGAAGTAAGTAGGTCGTGAGGGTGTGGTAGGTTCATTACGACTCGATAATGAGGTAATAATTATAATGGGAATTTTGTCGCCTATGAATGCGATGAACGTTTATAACATACAAATTGTATGTTATACCGAATTGTATGTCGGTTTATACCGACAAATTGTTCTATATTTATGTTGTAACTGGACAGTTATTTCATAATGACTCTAATGATAACGTATTAACGCGGAATTAAGACTAAGTGGTTAAAGAGACAAAAGATACTCATTATTTCATGAGGTGGTGGCATAGTAATAGCGATTAAAGTGTTAGATGTTTTGGATTATCGGAAAAGCTAAAAACTATCAAAACATACACTGCGAATAAATACTTTTCACGGCGATTTTATTTTTCAGTGGAATGGAATATCTCAAGATCTTTTTAAGAAAACTAAAAAAAAATTAATAATTAAATGTTCATTTAATAATTATTTGTTGTGTACTACAAAAAAAAAGAAAAAGAGAAGGACATTTCGTAAATATTACGAATTTTTGTCAAGCTATTCAAGGAGCTTCATTAAATTTCAATTCTCTTAATATAGGATTTTTTTAAAATTAAAACTTCAAAGGGAACGTATAAACTCCAGAGAATAGAAATCCATTTAAAAAAAAAAAAAAGATTCCGCACCTTTTTTGTTTTTTATATATGCTTGTAAAGTTGAGAGCAGTTTATTTAGCAAGCCCGATTCTTCAAGAGAAGATATCGTATAGAAGTTTCTATGAATTAGTAAGATAAGGTAGTTCAATGTAAAATGATATTTTAATATTAAAAAACAAAAAAAATAAAAACATCTTAGCGCTTAAAGGGCTGGTGAAAGGGTTTTTGCATATTCTTATCAGAGAAACTTATGGATAATCTAGAAATTCTAATTATGTATGAAAAGGCAGTTTAAATACTAAAGTCTATTGTAATATATGTGATAACATAAAGAAGGATTATGTTGAGACAGACAGCTCCTGACGGTTCACTCAGCTCCGTACTGGTTCTCTCGATTCCGTACCGGTTCACTCCAAATTAAGGTCAATGTGGCATCATTCAATCAAAACTTGTAATGGATTTTGGCGAAAATGCTTTATCATTGGATCGTGAACAAGTTGAGGAAGACTTATGTACTATAGAATGCAAATTACAACCGTTAATAAATAATACTAATAATGATCAAATGATAAAAAATCTAATAAGAAATTATTTCAAACACAATATTTAAACAATACCATTAACATACCTGTATTTACAGGTAATATGTTAGAGTGGCAGCACTACTTTAATATAAAGAGTGCCCCATATAAAACGCAACCCATCAATCACTCATCCATGAAATTTCAAAAGTCAAGCTTACATCCCTACTCGTTACTGAAATGGACTCGTCCAACATCGGAACATCGCGGCGACGCAGTAGAAAACACTACCGATAGTAACAACAATGCAATCATAACGTTCAGTGTTTGCTAGTGACAAGATGGTGTTACGCTAGATCAACGTGTTTTCATTGTTGAGTCGTACTTCAGTACGAAATCAATGGTTGCAGTGCAAGATTTGTTTCGCCATAAGTACCCAGATAAACCAGCTCCTAACAAAACATCAGTATTAAGGTTAGTTGCAAAATTTAGAGAGACTGGTTCTATTAATTACAAGGAACACAAAAAATCTGCGTCAGTGTTGAATACAGATACAGTCACTGAAATCAAAGACTGATTACTCGCCTCGCCAAATAAATCGATCAGACGTTTGTCTGCTGAAATTAATTTGTCTAAATTGTTCATCGTGCGACCAAACAATTACAATTACGACCTTATCGCATTCAAACGGTTCATCGACTTCTTGAGCCCGACAAAGAAAAACGGCTACAATATTGTCGACGGTTCCGTCGATTTCTGCGTGAGGGAGTTAATGTTATGGATTTGTTATTTTTCACAGATGAAGCACGGTTTCATTTGGATAGCTACGTAAACAGCCAAAATAGTAGAATTTGGAGTGGTGAAAATCCCCACGTTTATCACGAAAAATAATTACACCCGCAGAAGTTGGGCGTGTGGTGCGCGATATCGCGGAAGAAAATAATCGGTCCTATTTTTTTCGAGTACACCATTAATGCAGAACGATATCAAGATATTTTATTTCAGTTCATTGAACTCTTGGAAGAGGAAGACAGACGCTGCTGGCTACAACATGACGGTGCGACATCGCACTACGCAGGTTCAACTTCTGATTTTGTTGAGGAATTCTTTGGTAATCGTGTTATCGGTCGAGGCTTGTGGCCACCAAGATCTCCAGATTTGACTGCGGTGGATTTTTTTCTACGGGGATACCTCAAAGAAAAAGCCTACAGCAACAAACCACGAACACTTGAACAATTGAAAGTCAATATTGAACAAGCTGTATTAAATATCCGGCCACAAACTTTGAAAAAAGTTGCAAGAAACGCTGTAAAAAGAATTGAAGCTTGTATTCAAGAAGATGGCGGCCACTTCCAACATTTACTCTAAATGTAAGGTAATGGATGGTAATAATAAAATTTACATTTACACATACCTTTTTATTATTTCAATGTCTACCAATATAAGGTTGGGTTGCAATATATGGGACACTGTTTATTGATTTAATACATAATAGAGATTATTTAACTAATATTCAAAAATTACTTCTTTAAAGGATGAAGCCTTAGCTATCGTTAAAGATCTGCCAATAAGTAACGAAAATTATATTATTGCTTTAGAATTATTAAAGGTACGTTTTGACAACAAATACGTACATATCGTGTGTTTGCTATCTAATGAAGAAAAAATAATCAAAGGAAAGTTAAAAAATCGAAGAAAGTTAAAAATGCTATTCTGGGCATCAACAAATCCAGATGAGACAACAAAAGTCGAATTTCGAAAGACATTTTATTACTGAGAAACCACAACCTAGAGTATTGATATCATCGATCAAATAATTATACAATAATAATAAACAATATTCACATTATTCTAAGATAAACTGGAACATTCATTAAAGAGTCTGTGTTATTAAAGCAATGTAAAATGATTTTATAATCGGTATATAAGACTTATTATATAAATTGCTAAGTTGGTTATTATTATAATTAATGCATTTAAACCATTATTTTAGTCAAATATAGTGTAAATATAATTCTAAAAGAAATAAATGATGACAGTTTGTTTTATTATTAATTTATACACAAGCTCATATATAGATCTGAATTACAGGTTTTTAAAAAGGATACATAAAATGGATGTATGTAGTGCAATTTTAAATTTTTTCATTTTCCTTATTAAGGTAATAAATTTTAATAAATTGAAAAAAAAATTTCTTTAGTTGTTTCTTATTCTATGTTTATAAATACAAATATATGTTAGTAGAGATACATTACTTTCTTTTTTCTTTCTACCGATCCAATAATAATTATATACTGAACAATTTTTACCCATCATTTTTGTACTGATATATAAGATTAAAATTATACTCGGGAGTTAAATTTTTCTATAGCAGTATTAACTATCGCAGCAAGTAAATTATCCGACTGTTTAGTAGATCGAGAGCTAGTTATAGCCGATGTTAAATTTTGAGGAAAATTGATCTTGTGCCTAGCCACAGCTTTTATTATTAAAGCACCCACGTACAACACAAAATATATACTAAAGTATAACGGTATATACCAAAGTTTTCGTCCGATATAATAATATCCAAACGCGGTATCTTGCTGTTTACCGGTCGGCGGAGCTTCTGTGATGAAGGGAAGCGGTTGCTGGTATCCCGGGTATGGATATCCGTATCCACCGAAGCCATAACCGTTCTCGCTACTGGTGTCTTGAAAAGCTCCGGTTTGTATTTCACTAGATCCAGACTGAAGAACTTCTCCTGCTCCTTCGAAGGAATTATGAGACTCATCCGAAGACAGTATTATTTGGTCTTGACTACTAGGCGCAGATTGTAGCACTTGACCGGTCCCGTCAAACGAATTTTGAGAAGTATCCGAAGATCCTGCTTCAAACGTGGTCGGGTGATACCTTTCTCTTAAAATTGGTTTTCTACGAAGCGTAGAATGCTTAACATTTTGGAAATGTATTGAACCGTAATTCATTTTTTCTGGAGCATTCATAACTTTGTATCCTCCTGACATTCCGATTAAAGGAGGTGTAGGTTTAGAAGTCCACTTCTCATCCAAGGATGCAGTTAGAACTGACCCGACGTACTGCCCCCTCCTATAACAAAAAGTAAATTATTTTGCTGAAGAAGTTAACAGTTATGAAAATAGCAAACATTATTAATTCTTACAAAAAACGAAACCGACTTCATTTTAAACAGAAACAATCAGATAAGGAATTCAGATAATTTGAAGGTTATGTTAATTAGTTGTTAAATCTGAATATCGGTATGATATGGTGAAACTTGATTGTATCACGGAACAATCTTTAAAAAATGGTTCGAGATCGGTACTGTTAAAAAAATTAATAAATTTAATTAACTTCCTTGTACGCCTATTAAATTACATATACACATTTTTTACTGCACTTCATTTTAAATTTATTTCATTTGAAAGTAAGATACGATCCTCCAATTCTTTAATAAAATGGACAGTCACACAATTGCATTTTGGTGGATACCACATTGAAACACATTTTTTTGTGGTGTCTGTATCAGCATTTTATATTTGTTTATATATTTATTATTTTTCAAGTATTTTAGTGGCTCAATTTTAGTATTTTTAATTGGCTCAAGTATTTTGTGGTATAAGTGAAAACGTGTCGGATCCGTAACCGTGCACACATCTGTTCGAACCTGACTTCAAGTACATACATTTTTTTTAACTTTTTTTTTCTTTAATTTAAATTTATTGATTTATTAATAATTATTAACCTCTGTAAAAACTTTTGAATTAAAATGAAAAGTACATAAAATTTTATTTCTCTAATAACTTCAAATTTTTTTTTCAATCAGAGGTTAATAATTATAAATAAATTAATATATTTAAATAAAAAAGAAAGGGAAACGAAGTCGGATTTGAACCAGTGTACCCTTGTAAGATCCAAATATTTCATTAGTTAAAATTTTATGGCTATAACTCTGGAACCAGTGAAAATAATGACCACTTACGATATAACCTTGAAAAGATCTCAATGAGGGCTTATTACTGCAGTTAAGAAAGAGTCCAAAATCCAAATGTTTTGGATTTTGGGCTTTTTTGGGCACTTTTGATCCAGTCGATTGCAATCAAAAGGAGAGGTGCACAACTAGATGTTACAACAGTCCTAAATTCAAAATTTCAACATTCTACAGGTAATAATTTTTGAATGATGTGAGATGTACATACAGATGTTACACCGAAACTAGTCAATATGGATTCAGGGATGGTCAAAATGGATATTTCTGTTGATGTCTGAAAACCAAAATTTTTTGCGATTACAATACTTACTTTACTTCGTACAAGGGAGTAAAACATTTAGCTATCCATTAGCAATGTATCAAACATTTCTTCAAATTCTATAAATGGCACTGAGTACATGCTAATTTTAAGAAAACTTTGAGAATTTAAAACTTTGTTATACAGAGTACATGAAGTTCAAAAAAAGAACACAAAGGATCTTATGTGATAATAATTTTTTATGACAGCCACTGCTATCTATGTAACCATTTGCAATAATAGTATAAACAGTAACCAGAAAATGCAGAAATATAAAATTATTTTTTTGAACTAAACATTTAAAAATTTTTAAATAGTTTAAGTTATTTTTACTAAATAATATTTTTTTATATTTAAATGATGTTCAAGCAAAAAATTAGCAAAAAGTGATTTTCGAGGGGGCGGCAGTCCAAGGAGTAGTTTATAAATAATATTTATTTAAAAAAGAGTGAAACTTAAATCAATATGAGAGTTTTGTTAACAATATATAGACATTAGGAGTCTTATCCATAATTTTTACACAGACAGTAGCAACAACTAACAAACACAGACAGACAGTAGCCTTCTTTCATTAATATGTATTTGATATTTCTTTTAATATCATATTGTATAATATATAAACATAACTAACTGTTTGGGAATTCTAATCTTGTTAAAAACATCCCAAAAAAAAGTGAATAAAAAAATAAAATAAATGCATGCACAAAAATACAAACATTATACCAGGTAGCTGAAAAGTAACTTAAACCCCCTCCAAATTTTTTTATAATTGAGGTAACTGGTCGTAGCTTGGGGAAAACCTCCTTATACTGAGGGGCTACTTCAATGAATGTATATTTCACTCTTATTGGTTTTTGGACAGCAGGAAGTGGGGATAACTCAGAAATATCAATTGCGACCAATGATTATTTGATATAACTTTAAAGAGCTCGATAAGATGAGAAAACTGATACAATTATGACTAAATTCTGAATGCCCAGTCCTCAACAATGTGTTTGTTTCAGATGGCTAAAGCTGTGGTTGTGTGCCCCCATTTAAATTTTTTGTTATTTGAAGTATCCTGATTTTCTCTTTGGAAATCTTCTTCGATAAAAGAGACTAACTCAGTAAGCCCCAGTTTAGAGTATTTGGCCTTCATTGCAGGGCAGTGGGCAGGGGTGGCTCAAAATGTTTAAATGGGATATATGGTTATGTGATACTTTGTTTTAAATGTCTTTGCTAGACAAGCAAAACGCTATTAAAAAAGATAAATTCTGTCTATGTAAACCACAAATGTCATTACGTTAATTAATCTGAAAAATTGATTATTCAAAATTATAAATATTTCTTTTAATTAAACTTACAGTTTTGAAGAATTTAATTTCATTTAAGTAAATAACAGTTTACAATTAGATAGAATTATCATTTATTTTTAAAAAAATCCTATATTCTCAAGAATTAGCCAAGGGGGCTCTGCCCCCTGGCTAGACAGGAGCGAAACGATTCCTGACCAGCAAAACATCAACCCCCTGACTACGATGGGAAATACAAATAACTGTATAGTGAGACAAAGCCACAATGATGAAGCTAATATATATATTAAATTTTAGTACATATATATAAATTATATACTAAAATTTTATAAGTGGCTAATTTTTATTTGTCTAAAAAAAATCAATATTATCTTGGTAAGAGTTTACAAATTTTTTATTTTCTGTTGTAAAAAAAAAATTATTGAAAAAAAATCAATTTTTGGAGCTTGAATTTTATATAAGGAAATGAGCCAAAAACTTTTGCCACAGTTAAAAATGTCTAGCCTGATCTAGAAATTCTTACAGAAATAAATGCTTACAATTCTAATGTTGAAATGCAGAATGATTCATACAAATTTTTCATATATCGTTGTTGTTTTACCTACTTTAAACCCAAATATTATAATTGAAATGGTTTTGACTGTTTTTGATTATTTTCAGCATGTTATTATTGATTCTTGATTACATTATTGGAGATCTGTGATTTAAAAGTTTCAAGAGATAGTGTTACCTCTTTTTTTTCTTTTTTTTTGTAGCTTTGTTAAAAAAAGAAGCTGTAAATAGCTGTGCATTAAAACATTTTTTTGATTTCAATATTTATTCATATGGAAACTGAATAAATATTCAGTTGAAACTAATATTTATTTAGTTGAATGATGATGTATATAAAATGATAAATTTCAAAGTTAGGAAAATTATTCAGATGAATCTAATTAGAAAAATCAGGAATGATCTAAAATTTTATAGGGATGTGACAATTTAATTATGTACTATTGTGTGGTTTGGAAAGTCACTAACTTTTCAACTTGAAGGATTATTTTTCAGAGAACTTTGATGGAATGGTGAAATAGATATTATGTCTTAAAATACAGACTTATAGAGAAGGATGTTGTCATTTGGACAAAATAAATTTGACAGAATACACTGGGTATGATGTTTAACTAAATTATTGGAAAACAGTGTGGGTCATACTAAATAAAAATGAAAAGATTTCTTTACATCAGATAAAGAGTAATTGTAACTGGCACTAGGAATACAAAGAATAAATATGTTTCTTTATGCTGTTGATGAAGATGTTTATTTTAAGAAAGAATAATATGAGAACAGTCTAATTCATCATAATAATTAAAAATTTAAAGGACTTTGCCTTAATAAGAAGCACCTGTAAGCTACTAACTCTAATGAGCCAGAAACATGAGATCTGAAAAATTTTACTAATTTTAATGATTTTTTTAATTTTGTTATGGAAGTATATGTGAAGGGGAAACAAAAAAGTGATTTGTAATTTTTATCATTGGCAATCATTATGCAAATGTAGGTGCAGAACATTATGTGATGATTAACTGTTCTTTCACAGCTGAAAACTTGAATTCTTCCATCCTGGTAGGGTCTTTTAATTAATTTAATAACTAAGCAAGGCTGGCAAAAGAGAAGAATATTCTAGTGACTATTTCAAGCTAGAATTCAATTTGTGATAAATTAAAGTGTAAATTCCATATGATCATGACAATGCATGATCACATAACTATGCAAATTTACATATGTAAATGATTGATTTATGTATGGGTTGTACTGAAGCATAGAAAAGAAATTACAAAAATGGATTTTGTGAAATAAATCAAACCACTGGGCCCAAAATAAATCAAGATTGAAACACACTGGTTAAACATTTTTTATTTGTTTTAACTAAAACTATGAGTTAAATGGAGAGTATATATAGAATTTATATCAGTTCACAGATTTTTACATCTTCTCTTCATTTAATAAATTATAGATAGCTTTAATTACACATGTATATTTATTTTGTAATTGTTTACGATTCTGATAAAATTTAGGAAAGATTTTTAAAAAACTGAAAAAATTTTAATTTTAAATTATTTATATAAATGGTTTAATTATAAAAATTAACAAAAAAATTTTTGATAAGAAAAACTTATGTTAATAATGGATATTATTGAAAGAGTGACATAAAAATTTAAAATTATTGTTTTATATGTTTGTGAAATTTTTTTTCAGTATTGTAAAATAAGTAGACTAAATGAGCAAGATTAAAATGACACAAGATTTTCTTAATGCTAATGTTAAAAAGTGTAAATAATTTTAAGATTTAAAATGTATTTTTGTTTGAGATTAAAATGTTTAATATTTTTTTTATAAAGTTCTTCTATAAGTATTTATGAAATAATCATCTTTTTAAATGTAGCAGAAAAAATAGAAAAAATATTCTGAAAAATATAATTCTGTCTTTGCTAGAATCTTTAAGTTAAACATTTAGATTAGCCTGCTATAAATCATAAAAATCCTCAACAATTTACAGACTTTAAATTTAAAAAAAATAGTATGATAAAACAATAAATTCAAATGAATATCTTTTATTGGTAGCTGATAACTAAATTATATCATTGATAAAACAATTTTTTTATTAAATATTGTTTATCTAGATTTTTATTGGTTTGTCATGCTAATAAAGTCATATATATAACTCAAAAGTATATTTATAAAGGTATAAAGGTAAATGGTGTAAAAGGTAAAGGTATAAAGGTATTATATGTATAAAGGTATATTTATAAACCATTTATAAATATTTTATAAATGGTTTATTTAAATTTGCAATGGCTATAACAAACCCACACAGAAGTCATGGAATAACCCAAAACTTATTGAATTTTAAGCATATAAACACAGATTTTCTAATTACATTTTTATTTTGTTGTCTATTTTAAACTTTAAAAAAAAAGTAAAAAAATTATAATGATAGTTGTAAAAATGTCTATCATGAGTAAGCTAGTTAAAAAACATAACATTCTATATTATTAAATTAAATATTAATGTTTGTCAAATTAACCTAATAAACATGTTCTTTATTTTAATTAAGCCTTTATTATAAAAATTTCAAGTTAGGTCAAAAGAATACGCAAAAATTACAATAAAATAGACACATTTTCATGGTTATTATAAGAAACAGTATGTAAAGAAAGAAAATATTTAACAATAATTACATTTTTCTGTGTAAATGTTAATAAATTTTTCTATGAATGAGAAAAGAAAAAAACTGAAAATAATGCAAAAAAAAGTTGTAGAAATGACTAGCAGTCATTAAAAGTACATTCAGAGTTGGATTGATAAAACCTATTTCTTTGCTCCAGGTTTGAATGAATAATTTTGAAAACTTATTTATGATGTTCCCCATGTCTAGAAAATATCAGACTGTTGTAAATTAACATAAAACTGACAAAGCAGTCAATCTTTCTCTAAATTAAGAATGTCAAATTTAGTCAATTTTTAAATTATCCTTTTAACACCAAGTAGTTATTTTTAATTAAGACACAATTTTTTAACTCAAAATTTAAAGAATTGCAACCATACTATTTTATAATTTTATTGTGTTTTTTATACCAGTTTCATTATTTTTTTTTATGGATTATTTTATAAATCTGTTTCGGTGCTTGTTATATAATACAACAAACAGGTTTAGTAATAATATTATATATGATAAATTATTATTAAAAGAAATGTTTAATAGATTTAAACAATCTAATAAATCAATAAATATGAAACATGATTCAGTAAAATGTATGTGCACATTAAAATAATACTTTAAAATAATTTGTAGTTTAAATATTAAATTAACTACAATTAATTTTTAATTAAATTATTTTTAATTAATTAATATTAAAATTTAATTTTTGTTAATAAGGTATCAAATTATTACCGTGAACGTAATCCTCAGATTATGAATAATCCTGAGTATAAGCAAATTTGAAAATGGTTATAAGAAATTTTTCAAAGAAATTTTGATAAGTATTATTTAGTATATATGACAAAATACAAAGTTATCTCAGGGTTAGAGAACATTGGAAAAAAATCAACCTTTTTTCTTCTATACTTTACTTACATAAAATTATCTATACTTTCAATATATAAATTTTCATCATTTAGTAATGATAAAACTGCAATATGGAGTAATTATTTCAGAGCCTGAATGATTGTAGAGCCTGATAATTTTATTCCTGTTTGTTTCTTATTATATTTCAATCTATTTTACCCTGAAATTATTTTTCTACTAAAAAAAAAGATTAGTTTACACAATCATTTTTGTGTATGATTGTGTTAACTAATTCCAGTTATATTTTCTGCTAAATATGATAGGTTTCAGCAAAATATATACTATAATATATATAATAGTACAATAACATAGTGACCTTGATCCAGCATTTGAAGAATATGATGAACATTCAGAACATGACTTTGCATCAACTGATGTAAATATTAAAATTAAATTTATTATTTTAATTAATGATATGAAATACCATTCAATTGATGTTATCATTTCTTAACTGAATTTGAGACATAAAATTTAGCCAAACTAATCTTCATAAGGTTAAAATTATTCATGTCTACTTAACTGTCAAGCCTATATTGTTTTACCAACTAAATAAAAGAATATTTATGTTTGTGTTAATTATTAGTTACCTGTAATTTTTGAATGACCCCAATACATAATGTTACATATGCAAAATTATACTCTATGAGTTAGCACGTCTCATCTTTATTAACAGTTCTGTTTAAACAAGCTGCCAGTTCTTTTGTAGGAAAAAGTACTAATAAATCTTAATCTAAATTAATAAGTAAAAATGTAGAGATGCTTATGTTTTAATTTTTTCTTGTATCTGTCACAATGAGGATAGTGTTTTTTTTCACTTCCATCTTGCTAACTTTAAATATAGAATTTTATAATAAAATATAATTTGAATTTTATTGATGACCCTACCACAGATCGTCATTGAATGGTATACAATTTATATTAATTTTTTAAATTCAAACAATTGTGTATTCACAAGAAAAGTTAGATGTTTAAGGTTGTAATTAAATAAATTTTAATAAATAAATGAATTCTGTATTTTTTTTTACCAAAAAAATGTAAAACACAAAATATAGTTGATTACAGTACTTCCTCTCTCAGCTGACAGAGGAAATGTGAAGTAGGCTCTAATGAATAGCAGACTAATGCATCATACAACTACTGCTTTGTAACTTTTTTAAAAACAAAAGATTCCTGTATAGTAAACATTTAAAAAAAAATTTGGCAAGAAGGATGGTTAGGAGCTGAACCACTAGGTCCAACCCACTGTTCAAGATAATGATTGTTCAGAACTACCTGGCATTAAATGAAATATGAACATGGGAGTGAATAAGTATGAATCACCCTTATTAAATATCTACTAAGTAATATTTCCCAAGATAAAATGAAATACATTGGTAGGAAATTTGCAGCACATTTCTCTGGTTAAACTGTTTAAAAAGAAAGGGACAATCAGTATGTTTTCAGTGACACCTGCTCATACATTAAACTAAAACTGATGCTTTGTTACTACTATAGCATAGGGATTTTCTTATACCCAGAAATGCATTTTACAGAAATTGTTTATTTCATCCTGAGGCGGGCATCTTCTTGAAAAGAACCAAAATATTAAAACACTGTGTTTAACATTTTTATTTTATAATTTTGTTTTTCAGTAATAATATTTAAATTTACATTGTTTTAGAGTTTTTGTCAAAGATCACTATTTTAGTGGTATTTAAGCATGAACTATTTGAATTGTATTGACTAGGATTGGTGTGGCATGAAAAAAGAAATGTGGAATGAATTCTTTAAAATGAATTTAAACGCACACTAACTTTTTACTCTATTACTTGGTTGTTTGAGGTCCAATTTAAAAAAAAAGTTTCATTTTGTTCATAAATATTTTAAAATGGCCCCCTTTCAAAATGCATGAACATATAAATTTCCATGTATTTATTTTCTAGAGAATATTTGTTTACAAAAAATACAGCAAATTTCATTAAAATAATTCAATACATTTTGGAAGTATCAGATACTGTTTAAAAAAAAAAAAAAAATTTTATCAAAAAGAACTGGCCAAAGAAGGCATTCAGGAGTATTCTTGTTGGGATTCTTGACAGGAGTGAGGCTGAAGTCAACACTATAGCGATTATGATATACACGAACTTAAGGAGGGTAAATTGCTTAATACCATTGCTGCTAGGCACCCTCAGGTTGCATGGCTACTGAACAAGCCTGGCTTTAAGGCTTTAAGGCTAACAGTGTTGTCGGCGGCATTGGAAGTTCGATTGATCGGTGACGCGGTTGGCGATGATGCGTTGATTAGTAACAGATTCCATGTGGCGTTCGTTGATTCGGATGAGGGAGTCGACTTGTTGAAATTCTTGGTCGATGCTTTCGAGAAAGCCAGAATCAGTAGCGGTGGCTGCTTTGGACCGTTGCAAACGTAGATTTATAGACGTGATACGGCCACATATATCCGGAAAATTCTTGAGTGCGAGGGGAGGATGACCGGGCGCCGGTATCATATTATTGCGCCAACAGGTGGATTCCCTGTTGCGTGGCGCAGTGCTGAGCCTGATGAAAATAAACATAATACTGAAACGCTGATAGTCAAGTCAACAGCTTCGTATGCAGACTTGCTCAAGTCGGTCGTTACCGTCCCGAAGAACACTGAAATCATGTCCATTCGGGATAAGATGGAGATTAGGGTTAAGGAGGAAAAGGAAGCCTCGAGAGCCTTTAGACAGGCTATATCTTCTGTAATAAAGGGTGGGAGTGTCCACACGAAAACTAAGACTGTAGTTCTCCGGATTCGGGACCTGGAGAATTATATACAGACTCCCGAGATCCTACAGGGTCTTACTGTGGCTTCTGGGCAAACATTGCCAGATGACTTGAAGATACATATTAGGCCAGGATTCGGTGAGACTGAAGTGGCGACCTGTCGACTCCCGGTGTCGTATGCCACCCCTATTGTACAGAAAAGCCGGGTACGAATTGAAATGGTCTCCTCAGTAGGGCGGACAATATGGATTTCACTCTACGGTGTTATCGCTGCCTAGAGACTAGGGATGTCTATAAATTGTAAAGGTGAGAACCGCGCATCTGCATGTTTTAATTGTGGCAGAGAAGGACACCGAGCGGCAAATTCTAGGAGGTCACCAAAGTGCCTGATTTACATTGCGGAGGGACACCGCACTGGCGGTGCCATGTGCTCTGACAGGGCTAAAAAGGCGAGTAGCATGGGGAGCCGGAGGAGTAGCGGACAGTCATCGGTCCGTTAATGAAGATCGTTCAAGTTAATACGAACCATTCGTCTTTGGCGCATGCCATGATGACCAAATATGCCTCGGAGATGAGCGCGGATATTGCGCTTATCTCCGCATGTGCCCGACCGAGATGTATCTACTCTGAGGATGGCAGAGCAGCGCTGTGGCCTTATACACCACTTCCAGTACGGGATGTTCATTGGGGCATCGACTTTGCTAGGGCGTTGGTCGGCGGGGTATATTTATATGCCTGCAACCTATCGCCCAGCATCAGCCTTCACAAATATAAGGAAACTCTGTAGTTTGTTCACTTTTCTGCTATCTTTCACTCATTTAAAAAAATAGTAAAGAAATTTTATGGCCTAATCTCAATAAGTACTTAATTATTTACACAGTTTCACTTGATGTTTCAGTATATCATGATATATACTGCTATAACTACCAAAAGTTTGTTCTAAGCTATCTTCATAATTGTTTTTCATTTTTATTATTTACAAATTAATGTAATATCAAACCTTTAAGTTCCTTAATAACTAATAATTTACAAGAAATGTCTATCTTTTCTTTAGTTAGCAGTTTTACAAATTTTAATTATTGATTAATAAAGAATACAATACAGCTGTTACTTATCTTAATACATATTTGTAATATAAAGTTAACATGTACAGATTTCACTGCTAAGATGTGATGTGTCTAGAAAAAAGGAATAGAATAAATTAATTTTCAGTGCGTACTGAAATACTAAACAGCTCTCAATGGATAATCTTGAGGTATGCATAAGTAACTCTTTATAAATTAAAACATACAGCAACTGAAATATTTCATTTACAAAATTAAAGATTGGGAATTTTGAGCATCACTAGGAAGAAGATAATTATTGATACAGTTCCATAACAATATTATTCATTAAGAATAGTTATTAAAGTAAAGAAAGTATAGTTAGGAAAGGATATGAAATAGTTATGAGATATTTATAAATTAAAAAATAATGAGGATTACATAAATTTTCACACATCAGCATTTTTTACCCCACACACATCAGCATTATGAAAATCAAAATGAACTAAGTTAAATATTTTCAAATTACAAGTATTCTGATAAAAATTCAAAAGAAAAGGCTATGTATAAATTAGATTAATAATGTTGAGGTACCGATTTTACAAAAATACAAAAGAGAAATTTGAAGTGTTTTATTTAAAAAAATTAATTATCAAATAGTTTCTGCATAAGCACAGCCATTTCCTGTCTACATAATTCACCAAGTTTTTCTTTGTACTTGGCATTATAACTTTGACATGGTGCATACATACTTCAACAAGGGGGATATGAGATGAGTGAAATGTTAGTTAAAAAAGTGCAAAACTCTTGTCAGGAGTCAAAACTCAGGATCAACTGATCTAGGAGTGCTATTTACTGATATTTCTGATTCAGAGATATCAATGACTATGAGTCAAAGTTTTTGGTAAAAGAGTTTACTGTTAATTCTGTGTTTTTTTTCTTATTGTAAGAAAAAAGCATTGATAGTATAATAACATTATACATGGAATTTCTACATGCCTAAAATCTGCTTCTTTTGGATTTTCTGGTGTAGTTTACTGTATGTACGTCAGTCTTGAGATTCCAGTAGAAGCCAGCCAGCATTTTTGGGTTCCATTTTCCCTGGAACTGTGTTTCCATGGTGGATATTTATTGGTAAAAATGTTTTCCATGTTTTTCACTCATATATCCAAGATTGTTAGGGAAAATTCAATATGAGAATATAAGAAGCAGATCTTTTAGTGACCTATTACATCTTTAATTACGTATTACAAATGCTTTATAGTTTTTAAGAAGCTCAGTTATATGTTCTTTTTAGTTATTTGCCTTATGATTTCCAAGGAAGTTTTATTTTCTTTTAACATATGTGATGGGCTCTTTACATCTATGCTGTGTTATTATGTTACTGTTGTTTAGTTTCTAAGTTAATCTTTGTTTTTGTTGAACCTTTATATGTCTTTACTATATAAATATGTATCTGAGTGCTGATGATGATATTTCATTGTGCGCCCAGGGAAAAAACTACAAGGAAGTTGTTTACAGCCTTTTAAAAGATTTCCTCGCAACAACCTCTAAATCATTGAAATGATTTTCAAATTCAAAATCATTCATTAGTTTTTTTATTTGTAATCCAACAAACATACCTTCCTTTATCTTAGCTTTACTTAGATTAGGGAACTTGTGTTTTAGAAAGGGAAATCCAGTCTGATCACAATGCATTGCTTTAACAAAATTTTTCATTAAACCAAGCTTAATGTGTAGTGATGAAGTGTAGTAGTTTAGTTGTTTATCAGGTTTTGCTAGTGAAGGATTCACAATGTTCTTCTTTCCTACAGTCAATGTTTCCCTTTTTAATGACTCTTTTTTGACATAATTATTCTTCCTATCTCTGGTGTCCCACTCAAAGGTACAAAATTTAGTATTTGTAAAACAAGAACCAAATAGAAGTTGTAAACCAAGAAACAGTGCTATCACTTTCAGGTCTTCACAAACATGTCGCAAATGTTTCTCATACTGAATCATATCCAATACAAGTTTCATGTGACTCTTTCATGTGATCTGCATGAGCTAAAGGGATTGTTGGATTATTATTTCCAACATAGAAATACTGCTTTCAAACTAAACTTTGAGGAATCTATAAAAAGGTGCCATTCATCATTGATGGGTATGTCCCAAAGCTTCTAGTAAAAATTCTACATCAACACAATAACTAAGTCCTCACACTGAAAGATGTCATGGAAAGCAGTTATTTCAATATTGTGTTGTGAAAGATTCCATCCTTTCAGTTATGGTGTGAGAATTAATACTTGATTCTTGGATAAATTGGATATCGCATCACGAATGAGATATCTAATACTAACTGATTAATTAAGTGTGATTCAGTATTTCCATTTACTAAAAGATCTAGCCTTTGTTCATCATCTGATAAATCTGCACTACCTTCTAAATCAACAGCTTCATGGCATTGATTTTATAGCAGAGGGAATATTAGGAAATTTAACAGTGTGTCTAGTTTTAGCTTATTCCCGATATTTTCATTATACAAAAATAGCATCTGTGAAGTGATCCTTTGGTTCTCTCCAAACCATTGGAATTGCAAATTTCATGTAATGAGATCCATTCAATCAAACATTGTTGCACATGAATTGCAGCAAATATGAGGAGCCTAAGCCTGTTGTGATCACTTGCTTTACATCCAAAATATACTTCACATGATTTTATCAGTGGAGTTATATTTCTCCTCTGAGTCTTTAATGCTATCTCACGACATATGAAGCAGAAACTGCCTGAATGGTTAATGAAGCTTCATGGACCACCAAAACAGAATTCATATATGCTGCACAATGTGTGACTAATAGATAACATAATTACATTTAGAAAAAATTTGACATGAATCATATGTTTATCATTTGTAATTGTTGTAATTACCGTGTGTAAATAATATTCTCATGGCTACTTATAAACTCAAATGTATTGTAATTTATTTACCTGCAGTAAATAAAATAAATAAATAATATATTGTACTTGCAATGTTCATGCACATGTACTTGCTGGAAAATATAAAGGGCAATTACAAAAAATCTGAGCTGCTAGGGAAATTCTGACTTCAAGGTCAGAATCAGCACCCAAAAGTACATAAGACTGACAAAATATTAACCATGTAACAATAATAAAATTATTGCTGACCAGCATAATGTTTAGTGAAGATGGTAAATATTATATTTGGTGATCCTAATGTTGATATAAAGTTTGTAAATCAATGCTTATGAGTGACACCAATGAAATGTAATATGCAGAATCTTTATTTTTTAATTATTATATATATATATGTTACCATGAAAGACCGATATCTGACAAATGCTGATATTCTCTGGTGAATGTCAACACATACCAAATACATCAGTGAAAGACCTAAATATTTGCTTATTCAGACCTTTGCTGTTATATGTCAACAAACACAAATAAGCTCTGGTAGGGGTCGAGACGATAACTAAAAATAAAAAAAAATCACATTATAAAATCTCTAAGGTAAATGGATTATAAGAAATCCTCACAAAAAAAAAGAAATTTAAATTTAAGCCAAACATAACCTATGTTCGCTTCGCTTGCTATCCTCATCTAATTAAAATATATGTTATTCTCCAACATTGGAGGCAATCAAATTATAAAAAAAATAATAATAAAATAATTTATAAAAGATATAATAAATTAATCAAAATAAATTTATAAAACAATTAATCAAATTTTCAGCATGTTATATAGTGAAAGGGTCAATTAGGATAACAGAATATGTTAACTGCATGGATGAACAATAAGGATACAAATAAATGGTCACAGAGATTGCCTTTTGTTCATTTTTTTATAAAACTATCTTTATTCACCTTTCACCATCAGTATATGCTGAATGCGGCATGCCGGATGCATCATTATGACCAGATGAAAAACGGCAGATCAAAGAATATCGGCACGCTGTGGTTTGCTACAATCAATAAAATTCAAAACACAATGTCTTGCAAAAAGATTCTCTTCACACTGTTCTGGTATTCCAATCACTTATAAGTGACTGACTACCTGGAAGCTGGGTCAGCTGCAAATTATGTGTGATACATAGAGACATTAAAAGACCTTAAGATACTGAGAGTCCTTGGTCTACAATTTGATAATGGTTAACCACAAATGTTGTGTGCAATCACCAAGGCTTTGTGAAGTTGAAATTTGAACTTATTCCATATCAGCATTACAAAATAGAGAATACTACTCTTTTTCACTCCAAATCAAGAAACAAAAATAAATGTTTAATTTTAGTGCATCTGAAATGATTAAAACATGTAACACAACACAATATTTAGTAAGACAGAAATATGGCTTGATTCAAAAAAGGAAATTGTAATGTCAATTGGGCAATAATGGATGACAATTTTCACAATTATTACAGAGAATAACCATCACATCATTTTGTGTTAGATTCAGAATCTACTAAAAGAACTAGTGGTGCTGTTTTGAAAGGATTGTTTTGAATGCAAAGAAGCTGTCTAGTAAGACTGAATAACTTGTGGTATTTTTTCACTTTTTTTCATCCAGTCTCATCTATAGCAGATCCGTAATCAATCGGCAACTAAAAAAAAAAAATTATAAACATTTTATATTAATTTCTAAATTATAATTACTAAACCCCACTTCCTGTATCATGGGTACAGAATTTACATTAACACTTTAATTTTAATGTTAAAAAATATTAACTGCATGTGTCACAACAAGCATCAAATTCTAAATCAAACAGCAAGACATACATATTACTCATTCATAAGTAACAATAACTTAAGGGACCAGAATTAGAACTGGATTCCGCTATCGCTCTATTTATAAGAAACAGAAAAACTTTAGTAAAGGATTTACCTTCTCCTTTTACCTAAATACAAGAAAATGTACATTAGATATTTTACCTCTTTCTGTTACATCTTTTGTTTCTTTACCATTTTACATATCTTCGGCTGGCAACGTATATCGAAGTCAGGTCAAGTCAAGTTCGGGAGTTTAAAACAGCGTTTTAAACTCCCGGGTTGGCTGAATTTTTTATGCGGACCAACAACCACCGAAGGATTATTGACATATGGTTCTCACAAGTACCGGCGATATAACGGATCACTCTGTAAAGCTCGCGCGTACTGGAGCTAGGGCTTCATACGACTGGGTTCACTCTTGTGCCCAGCGCACATCGTTCAAGACTCACTACGTCGAGCCATCCACCTCATCGGCACGATAGTTTCTACCTTGGGTTCCGGTTGCGTTTTGTAAGGTGTCGCAACATTACCGATGGTAGGGTAAGAAGAAACAGTGCAAGATGTGTTGCAATTTTAGAATTTATGTTGTAAATTGCGTAGTGTTCCTGGTGTAGTGTATGTGCACAGGGTAAGTAGTTCAGCAGCTTAGTGTGAAGTAGGAAGAAAAGCTGCAGAGGCTAGGGCCGTGGGGACGCCTACTCCCACAGTCTTAAAGAAAAAGACTACTCATCGCGGAAATGTTGAAGAAACTTTAATTCAGGTGAAAAAATTATACTACAATAGACCTGCAGACCTATACTCGGCCGATATTCTTATTTCAAAAGAATTAATTTTTTTAAAGTTATTGAATTTTGTATTGAGTTTCAGATCTGAAATAATTAAAAGCTTTCGGTCGAGAAAAATTAAAATTTTTTATAAATCTAAAATCAATATTGCAAGTCAGTTATTTAACAGCTGATTTTCGAATTCGAAGGTTCTGAGGTTCAAATCCTAAGAAAGGTTATTTCTTTTATACGGATTTAAACACTAGAAAATGGACACCAGTATTCTTTGGAATACTGGTGTCCATACTTCGTCTCAGGATTGGTCGGCCTGAGTTTGTGTAAGACTGCACCTTATTCACATATCATACATATCATCCTCATCTCATTGAGTCGTGGGGGGTGGGTTTGCTTATTGTGCGTTAGTTGAACAGATTGCAAAATACAAATTAGGAACAAGAAGTAGTAAATGAAACTCAAATTAATAGGTCGAGGAAGAAATTTATATTAAGTGTTGAATGAACACGACAGGCAGAGATATAAAGTATTGTAAGAAAGCTGCAGTGTAGGAGTAATTTGCCTCCTTAACCGATACTTTATAATTTAAGGCAGACGGTAGTAACGAGAATATAACAAAGAGATGTACTACTACTAATGAAAGAAACATGATATTTCCACCATCTTCCCGTCTCCACGTACACAGGCTTTTCACTCTTGGGGATAAAGGCTGTTCGCTGCTGTGTAAAAATGCGGGCTCTTCATAAAACCGACTCTAGGTACGATAAATGTTTCTTGCATTCTGCTCAGAACTGTAATATTTGCAAATAATTTCAGTTCAACTTTAATTCGTGCAACCTGAAAACAGAAATTATTTTTGATCGTTAATGTTTCTTTTTCATTAATGTTTTAGCCATTTTAGTACGGTTATAATGACGTGGATGATAGAACGCCCATATTTGTATTGATTGTATACAGCGTTTCAGACGTCACTGTAGTATAAGTAAGTGGAATAAACCCAACAAAAATGCAGTAATATACCCAATAAATCGGTCATTAATTAGTAAAAATTCAGTATAAAATATCAGTTAATTTACAGAGATTAGGTTAGATTTTTTATTTAACATTTATTTATTATCTATAAATAATTAGACGATATTTCATTTATTTAAGAGTGTCTCTTTTATTTTTTATGGGATGGCTATCTACCTATTTGTTCTGGGATGTCATGTCTACCTCTCTACAGAAGCGAATATGAACAAAATTCATTATGTCTGTACAGAAGTCTCATTATGCCTCGTAAGTGTGTGAAGGTTTAAGATACTGTTACCAAATGTTTGTTTTGAATAAAAAGTAAGTAAAAATTACAAACGTAACAGCTAAAACTATAAATAAACCATTTTAATTATATTTTTGGTATTTCTTTTGTTTTTGAGATTTTATAGATGTGAACTGTTTAAAATGTTCATCAATTATGAAAATATGATTTAATACTATCAATAAAATCTGTTTTAAAAAGGTTTAAGTGAGTTTTTCATTTTAAAAAGAAAACTTAAAAATCAAATCGGAAGTGCTTCGGCAGATCCCTTAGTTTTCGGCCGTAATTCCATTTCAAGGGATACTGACCACCATCCTAGTGGTGGCATATTGCCACGACGTGAAATACAAATATTATGATTAATTGATGAGGCTTTTATTTTTTTTGTGCAGGTGTAGCTTTCTAAGAACGGCATAATATATTTGTTTACTCTATACATATCATTGCATATTTTGATTTAATTTAACGTCTGTTAGAATTTCAGAAATTATAAATCAATTCTCAAGAAATAACTCAGTTTGGTTTGACTGGGATTTTGTGTGATTCATCAGATTTTCATTTTGAACATTGAATTTCTTGTTCTGTAAAATAAAGGGAACAGCTGTTTTTGGGATAAAATAAAAAGAAAAGTGTGGATTGCCTAATGATAAATAAGTGTCACAAATATTTATTCACAAATACTGAATTTAGACTATTATTCCAACCAAATGTTTGCAAAATTTTGGTACCCTTTTAGAATATAATAATGTTTATTTTATCATTCTCTAAATGTTTCCTCATTTGCAACAATTTCAGTAGCTAGAGTGAACACTTTAATCTTTAAATCCATTTCTTTTACCCATCAACTACCTTTTTTATAACTAATAATCAACATCTAACCTTTAATAAAATATATGTAATGTCTTTATACCTAACAGAGTTTAAAATGGACTAATTGTTTTTAACTACAAAAAAAAATCACTCGTAAATTATCTAATTGCTTGTACTTTTAATATTTCATTATCATACAACAATAACCATAACAAAAGCATTTGTTTGCTCTCGTTAAAAGCGTTCGTTTGTTTTAAAATGCGTATAAATAGCTAATACTGCTATATTACAACAATTTAAGTTTAGTACTGTTTCAATTATTGCATTTTAGAATATAGCGCTTGATGAAAAATTATCGGGTTAATTTATTAACTTTAATTAATATTTTATGTTCTTTTGAGACAAAGTGGTTGACTAGTCTAATAAAATATTACTTAATAATATTCAGTTTGTTTTGCAATATCGTCTCTTCAGCATAGGACGCAAGGTATTGAGAGGTACAATATTTTTATAAGAGTGGTCGACCGTGCAACATCCAACACGATCGGAGAGGGAGGGAAATATTGTGGTCGCTGGGGATGTTTATTGGCTACCAGGAGAGCGACCATGTTGACACACGGGGCCTTTCAAGTACCAGCTACCGCTATACTTATTGCACGTGTACCTGCTCTGTTGGTATTTCGTTACGAATGATAAAACTGCGATTAGATTAACATGTCAGTACTTATATATATATATATATATATATATATATATATATATATATATATATATATATATATTTATATAAATAATACTCTAATATCTTCCGTTACAAGCACTTTGAAAGGTTCTTGGACTTTTAATAAATTAAAAAAAAAAAATATTAGGTATAAAAATAGCGCTGTAATAAGATTATTATTGTAGTATGTGTTAAATGAAATTAATAAATTCTAAGTTTACGTTTTCAATTATTGTTTCGTTGGGTGTTATTATATCCCTTCTGTGCCACTTATAGTTCTTTTTGAGTTTTTAATTAAGGTAATCTCTCAGCTGCCTGATTCCAAATGTAGTTTCATAGGAGTGTGTAAGCGGATAGCTGAAAAACAGATCTTATTCTTATTACTGAAATTTAAAAATTGGTAAAATATATACCTAATTTTCTACTAGTATTAAATACCACCTAGCTGTGATAAAAACTGAAAAAAACCCAAAAAAACAGAAATTTAATTGCAATAATATTTTACTGCGACGGGTAATATTATATTAATTATTAAAACAAATTTCAAAATAACTGTTATGTAGAAATCAAGGGAAAACAAGTCGCTTTAAAAAAAACAGTAAAGGTAATATTGATAAAAAATTGTTTTAAAGTAAATTTTTCGTTACTTAAGATTATTTACTAATCACAAACTTTAACCTGTTTTTCAATAACAGTTATTCACCAACGCGGCTTACAAAACCAAATGGTTTGTACTGATTGTCAGCAATACGTAGTGAGGTTTGAGCGGTTAATCGATGTTGGTCTATTATTAGAATCGTGTTCGTGTGTCTCTAGGACATCGTTTGCTTTTTGAGCTTTATTATTTATTATTTTGTAACCGTGAGTGAGAAGTGTTTTAATATATTCGAGCAGTAACTGTTTATCGTCGAAAGGTGATAAAGCCGTTTTACATCGTTTCATATAAAATGATTCGCTTTGCTTGTATTAGGTAATATCTCGTTTGTTGTATTTTTATTAAACAGTGTTAATCTGTGCATTATTACCTCAAGTCGCGTTAACCATCAATAAAAGTTCCTTTTATAAGTATTTTTGACAACAGTTTTTCTCTATTGCACCGCTGAACAGCTACTTCATAAACACTCTATATAATAACACCTTATAACTTCATAAAACAAATTGTGCACATATAAATATATACACACATATACAGATTCATAATGACAATACACTGACTGCATTCTCCATATATAGACAATACATACAATATATATATATACGGACATATACCATATATCTTGTTACCAATGGAAAAGCAATTTATTTTTATATGACGTCTGTCAGCCGCTGATGGTAAGTTTATATATTTTCCTGATGGTCTCGGTCGTCTTACCGCATTGGATGTTATCCATTTTTTAAAAATGTTTTTTCCCACATACTGTCTTTGAATCGGTTCAATTATCGTATGCTAGCATGGGATAAGGATATTTATGTTCTTTCAGTATCTTGATCTCTCTGCGTTATCGCAAAGTTGTAAAAATTAACATTTATTATAGTTTTAAAAACAAAATTTGCGTTTTGACAGTTATGGAAAAACCAAAACGTGATCGTAATTTTCTATAACCGGTTCCTTATGCGCGCCCTCTTATTCTCTCCCCTACCCGTACAACAGATTCATTGAGAGATGTTTGTTTTCCAGTTAATAAATTTTTAAGGGCGTATTTGAATTGAAATAATTATTAACAAAATGATCTTCGACTAGTAATCGGTAGTATTCTTGTGTTGTAGAAATGTAGTTATTGAAATAGATGCTTTGAATTTGTCAAACGACAAATTCTTCTGTGTTTTTTTATCGATTTTGATTTCAAATACGGTGTAAATAAAAGAAAGTTTATGCATTTATTTATATTTTTATCCGTAAATGAAAAAAAATCATCACGTATTAAAAGTACAAAAACATTTCATCGCCTATCGAGCTCTACTGTTAATATGAGTAGTTCTTGTTGCTTCTTCAGCGATACAAGTTTCATACTATTTGAATTTGTAGAAAATTTTTGTGTCGTTGGTGGCTGTAATATCTGAAGACTTGACGAAATATGCGGATCAATGTTAGGGGAAGTCGATGAGGTAGCAGTCAAGTCTGGGGTTTAAGTAAATTTAGTGGCAGTACTAATATTATCGTCTTCATCATTACTCGATACAGTCTTATTGTTAGACGAATAAGATCACCATCTACGTAATAATCATTCTTAATAGAGTCTCAACTATAAATTTCACCTTCGCTAATCTTCACTATTCTAATGAAGCGTTTTGGAGTTAAATAGTAGGTTAGAAGGTCCCGAATCGATCGCATATAATGACAGCAATACTATTTAAAACCATACGCGCGAATAACTAGAAAATTCAAGCTCTAACGTTAGCTAACAACATTTCAAGGACTACGGACATACGCCACACACCAGTACGTACCTTCTAGTTAATTGTCGGTAGTCCGCGGGCAATACAGTCTAGTCAGTATGCATGGAGTCCTGAACGTGACGATCATCGTTAAAACCGATAAAAATACAGAAAAACCGTTATAACCGGTTTTAATGTATGTTAAACAGTAACGGTACTTATACTAATCCTTATCAACAAACAATACTAAATATGTTTACGATCGCTATGTGCATAAGCAATAAATATCATTTTTTTGTGCTTAACGATCTTTATTGCAATGTGCGACACCCGTAAAAGTTTATCTAAAAAGCTTTTTTTGGCTTTTAAAATTTAAAATAACTTTAATTTTAACAAGATATTCTATACCAGTTTTCACGAGCTCATCCAAATTTTACCATTAATTTGTTGTTAATGACAATCAGCGACAGTTAATGACACATACCACTTCATACACCCCAAATGCTCTTGATCTATTTTACGGTAACTGCATTTTGTTGTAGTATTATAATAGTTAATTGTCTGAGAATTAAATTTGTTTTCAAGTGAATTTATATTGTGAACGTTGAAAAGAATTACTAGCCTGTGCTAATCAATTTTCTACAGTGTAGGTCGTAGAAAGCTATAAAGCAAGAATGCTGTGTTAAGCGCAAACTGTAGGAGTATGAGAGTACGAGAGGGTAGTAATGGTGTAACCGAAGGAATATTATAAGACGGGAAAGTAAATATGAGTGGTAACGGTCCTGCCATTGATTCTTCATCAACTTTGGAATGGCTGTTAACTCAGCGGAACGAGTATTGAGCCGATGGGGTGAGATAGGCTAAGGGATATTGAATAGTATTGCGAGAAATTAAATGTTTGGGAAAATAAAGAACGATGAGAAAAATTATTATTGTAGAAAAACACTTTGTCTTTTCCGTAAAGATGGTTTACACTTTATCTACAGCTTACAGTGAAGTATAGTGAAATTCCATTCCACCTTGACAGAGCATTACTCAACTTCTAAGAAAATAATTCGTTGTAGAGTCTGCTGTACATATTGCATAAACATTTTCTCCTTTACCACATAAATTTAAACTTCAGGCGCAGTTTACTTGGCAGTCCTTAAATAGAACAACAATGAAGCAGTAAGGTCGTTCTTGAATAAATAATTTACAAGATAGTTTAGTTAGAAGTTGCAAGATCTCCTGGGGATGTTTGTGAGAGGATAAAACCGTTGGGGGTGTTTCATGGTTCACAAGAGAATCGTTGGTAATGTTCTGCTACTTGTTTACCTGATACGAATACAGAATCAACGCAAATGTTTACCGTATAATTCGTGAGAAAATTGCCTTAATGATACCTTAGAATGCTACTAATGCTAATTATTATATTACAAACAAGTGTTTGTTCACTCTCTGCATTTGATGTTAATTGTTCAGTTCCTCTATTTAGAAAAAACCGTGTTTTCATGATTTTTAAATTGCTGTTAAACTGGCTGGTAAGATGAAACTGAATTTTTTACGTGGAATGTGAGTTTTTCTGGTGGAAAATACATGTTATTGTAAAGATAGCTGTTAGGGTAAGAAATTTGAATTTTAAGCGGTAGGATGTGATGGTTTGAAGTTTAATGACTGAAATTTTATAAATGATATGTTTTATAACATATTCTTTGTTGAATAATAACATTAAATTTTTAATGAATAATTTTATTTAATTTTTTATGGTTTATTAATAAATTTGTAATAACAAGATATTTTGTTAACTACTGATTATGGTTGTTTAAAGATTACCTTGATTGTTAAAGATTAGTCCCCCTTTAATTACCACTTGATAACATGGATTTCTCCATTGTTTTTAGATCTATCGGACGTTTAAATAACTAATTTTGAAATAGATAACCGAATTCATCACGTTCGTAAGTTATAACATCTACTATGCGTATTTCTCCTTTTGATTTTACGCTATCGTATTGTTCTCTTGTTAAAAGAATATTTTTGGGTAAACCGTAAAGCCACTTATTTATTTCTTAAGCAATTTTGTTTCTAAGAATATTTATTTCCATGCAAAAAGTAAAAAAATATATATTTCGTATTTTTTTTTAGTAAAATGAATCGATCGGCTTAATGTTCAGCACTTTTTCACTGTTCAGCGATTCAATAGCTTGTTTTTCTCTTTGTATGGTCTAAGTTTAATGTTAGATATAAAGATATCCATTAAGAATGAGAAATTTTAACTTTTATCATAGTAAAATAGTTATAACAATATAACTACAGTCTAATATTACGTCCAGGTTTTATATACATATATATTAAACAAAAATTATTTGAAAATTTTAATGTGGTTAAAAATTATGTTTATAGTGTACTTTTGTAGTTTTGGCGAATCTCATTTATTAAAGTTTTTCTCGTTTGACTTCTCTTTCATGTATTCAATTGCCGTTTCTGCCGCAAGGCAGCGTTTTTTCAACTTCCCAACTTGACAGACTTCTGTTTCTGTTTTCCCATCGAATGAATCACGTAGATTGTTGGACAGTTTTTTATCAACTTGATTCATATTCCCTATCGATAAATTTCTTGTCATACCATTTCCTGTCTTTCGCATCTCTTGAAGTAATTTGAACTTTGTTTGACTGTAGTAATAAGAAGACTGTTATAGTAATAAGACTGTATTGTACCTTTTGCAGTAGTAAAAACAATGTTTCATTGTAAAAGGCAACTGTACAAGTAACAGTGTAGCTAATTATACGTATTATAGTAAAAACTATTATTTTTATCACATTTAAATAAAATGGTGAAGTGGTTAAATGCTGGCTCATGAGGATGTTTCAGATTGGATTCTGTTAATGGTTTGGAATTTTTTCGCATATGATTTCATCCAATGATTAAAATATATTTCATGTGATGTGTGTGGCATTTTATGTGTGAAAAATTAAAAGAGCTTATTTATAGCTATGATGAAAAAAATAATGGTTTCGTTTGGAATATAAAAAGATTGAAAGAGAATGATGTAAAGTACAAAGTAGCAAAGGAGGGGCTGGTTGGCGAGATCCAAAATGTATAAAAAAATTTTAAGAAATATTGTTGTAACGTGTGGAATAATAACAGAAAGATTTGGGAAAATGAAGACAAAATGTTATTACATTTTTTATCTGAATTCCAGATGAAAAAGTATACTGTT
Organism: Lycorma delicatula; assembly: GCF_047948215.1. Classification (NCBI taxonomy): domain Eukaryota; kingdom Metazoa; phylum Arthropoda; class Insecta; order Hemiptera; family Fulgoridae; genus Lycorma; species Lycorma delicatula. Next base: position 264,511,160 of record NC_134455.1, on the reverse strand, counting down.
AAGGATAGGTTGGGAGGTTATGTAAGATTGTGCAGAGGGGAAAATTATCTGATGAAGTGCTAGAGGAAGTAAATGAAATCGATGATGATTTTAGATGCCCCTCTCTACTATAATAAAAATTTGACTGAGCTTTAAAAAATGTAATCAACAATACAACAGTTGAAATTAATTATATACCATCTGAATTAACATGCTGTTTGAAAGAGCTAGGATTGAATAGGCTGTAGACTTTCGTACATAAAATTTGTGAGATTGATGATGTACAAATAAATTCAGATTTACATAAAATAATTTTGACTGCATCAAAAAAAAAAAAAAAAAATTAAACAGGCATAGATAATTGTGAAACACAGTCCCATAAGTTTGTAGATCTAAATACTAACATCAGATATTTCCAAATAAATAACTAGAATAAAACAAGAGGTAGAAGGTGTTTTACCTCTTGTGAAGAAGAGTTGGTTAGCGTTATGAAAATGCATCGGCTGGTATCGGGTTCAATTTTTAAAAAAGTTTTTTTTCTGGGCGCACAACGAAGTATCGTCATCAGCGCCCGGGTACGACGTTTATACAGTAAACATATAAATATTAAAACACAAAAACACAACAACTCACTTCATACACATACTACACTTGCAACATTACATGAGTACAGCATGTACCCTTCCTTTCAACACTCTACACACGATGCTGATGCGGCACCTTCCGCTCCGCAACTGCACCCCAAGGTGAAAGCTATTGTGCTGACGGGTTGATGGCTCTACGTGAGTAAGTCTTGAACGATGCCCTCTGGGAACCGGGGCGCACACATTTGTAATTAGCCCTAGTCCCGGTACACGTGCGCTCTGCCGGGGTGGTCCAGCAGTTCGCCGATACTCGTGGGACGTAGATGGAAAAGGAACAACTAAACACAACTTCAATGATGGTTAGTGGTCCATTCAAAACCACCACACCAGTACAATCGGAGGACGAAGAACACCTAGAAAGGATGAGGGCTGGTTCGTATGAAGCACAGCAAGAAGGGGGAATGATACCCTCCCCAGGTTGAGTAGAAGAACAATGGCACAGACACCCACGACAACCATGGGAACTTAGGTCAAGGGCGGAACATCTGAAAATATTAGTATGAAGGTCCAAGGCTCCTCTTGCTAAAGGGCAGTGCAGTCCTCCCCGGAGCCAGAAGAAGTGATATCCCATGACGGAGAGATAACAATGACAGCTCAAGGCACAATGGCTCCACCACGTTCTCGGGCAAAGAAAAGGCGAGGAACTACCAGGAGTGCGCTAAAAGGGTCAGCGTTCACAGCTATCTGCAGTACCCGATTACATGCGGTATTGGAAAAACTGCAGGGACATTTTGAGCAAGATGAATTGCCAATAGACGTTATCAGAGAACTTGTAGATGCCTTGAAAGAGCGGGCAACAGAGTTGACGGGCGTGGCCAGAGTGGCTGAAGCCGCCATTTCTAGAGGCACTGGCCAGGACGTATATCTGGTTGGTGGTCTCGGAATCTGACAGCAGTGAAATAGTCTGTGAATCCACTCAAAGGGTTGCGCAACGAGAGGGTGATCTCGATCGACGTGCGACCCTAACTGCGGATTACCGCAGAAGGAGGGCAGGTATTTTCATAGCATTAGGTTCTCCAACAATAATAATAATAATAATTATTATTATTATTTGGCGTAATAATTATTATCAGGGCGTAATTTCTGGCATTCCTTCGTTCAGGAGCAAGGGAATAGAGACCCTTCGGGCGTTGTGTGTAGAGCCCTTGGACATAAGTGCAGGAAAGAAGTCCTGTTGTCAGCTTTGTCAACCCGGGAGGGTGTGGTAGTTAATAAGGACCATGTCCTTAATATTTTGCTGAATGATTTGCTCCTGGATGACACTATTGTGGGTGAGGTTTCATACCACCGGTGTGTAGGGCGGGAAGTCCCGATTTTCGAGACCGACTTACAATCTTCTGAGATCACTGAGGCGGAGGTGCGTCAGGTGATCTGCAATATGGCACGGCACAAGGCCTCCCGGATATGATTGTAACACAGTGGAGCTCCTCGTTCGAGCGCTTCCAGTAGTTCTTGGTCCTCTAACTAGAATATATAATAGGTTGCTCTTCGCCGGTAACTTTCCGGCGTGTTGCAAGCGTGGAGACTTGATATTATTATTCAAAAGTGGCGACTAAGATTATACTGTTAATTCTTCTTACCGTCTATTAACGCTCTTGCCTGCGATTGGGAAGGTTTTTGAGAAGGTCTTACATTTGCGCATTAATGTTAGATTGGTCACTGATCATTTGTTAATGGACAACCACTATTGTTTTCGACCGGGCAAGAGCACTGAGGTTGCCATACTAAAGGTGGAGGATATAGCTTCCTCTAGTTCATACGAATATGTATTAGGGATTTTTCTGGACATATCCGGGGCATTTAATAACTTATGGTGGCCCTCTGCCCTGTTTCAGATGCAGAAGCAGTGTACACGAAATGAATGAGAAGTCCTCTCAAGTTATTTCAGCCGTTGGACCGTTTCCCTGCGTGACAGCGGCTCGGAGGTTCGTAAGACCGTAACTAAGGATGCCCTCAGGGCAGTGTTCTGAGTCCCCTTCTTTGGATTATAGGATTCGATTCTATGTTGCGTTTGAGGTTGCCATGTGGTTATCGTGTCATCGTTTATGCTGACGACGCGCTGCTACTGATTGAAGGGGATCCGCGTAACGAATAGAGTTTCGAGCTACTCATGCTTGTGAGACACTCCGGCTGTGGAGTCTCCAACATAAGATGATTTTCAGTCCAGAGAAAACCACAATGTTGCTTAAGGGCCGATTGGCTGCTTCCCGACGAATTTGGTTTCGGATGGCTGGTCTCCCCATTCGGTACGTTACGGCTCAAAAGTACCTGGGTGTTACCCTTGATAAGAATTTTCGGTTCAAGGAACTCTACAATATGTAGCAAGAAAGGCCCCTGATGCTTTTTATAAAATCCGTAGAGTCATTCATCCCGATTGTGAGTAGAATTACCGTACCTTGAGTGTCCTTTACAAAGGTTTCAGTGAGGCTATTATGCTATACGCTGCACCTGTCTGGGCTCACCGCTTGGATTTTAGATGTTACGGGATTTTGCTGCGGGCCCAGTGACTCCTCTTGTTGGCTGTTATAGGCGGTTATAGAACAATCTCGCGGGAGGCAGTCTGTGTTATAGCCGGAGTAAAACCAATAGATATCTTGGTTAATGAGCGTAAGGAACGCTACAAGGTAAATGACCTATTGACGTCAGAATTTTGCATTTTTTGCAATTGCAAGTAAAATTGCAAAGAGAGAGAAAGACCGGGGCGTCTTGGCAGGTCAGGTGGGACGAATCCCCCACTGATCGCTACACTCATGGTTTATTTCCTAGAGTGACTGATGTAGGTGCGATTAGATGGGTTTCCCCCAATCGGTGTATTACACAGTTTCTCTCCGGGCATGATGCCTTTCGGGCGAGATTGGCTAGGTTTCGTTTGGTGGATTTGAGTCAATGCCCGGATTGTGGAATTGGTGATACTGTGGACCACGTCCTCTATGTCTGTCCTCGATATGAAATCGAACGTTCACGAGCTGTTAGGGAACTTGAGAGAATACATTCCTTTCTGGATCTCCATATTAACCAGATGATCCGCGAGGATTAGTCTATAGTGGCTGGTTTTCTTTGCACCCTTGTGGTGTGTAGGTTTGCAGAGGGAGTTTATTTGAGGTATTTGATCGTGGCAGGATCCCGGGTAGTAAGTGTTCCGGTGTAGGCATTGGATTGGTTGGAGGTAGGCGTATTGGCATCGTGCCACGGTTATATTGGTATTGTTTATGATTCGATTTGTGGCTCCGGCTGGTGGGGGTGGCCGCGCTGCCAGTGTGTGGTAGCCCGTGTGGCCGGGGGCATGGCTTCGTTTGCCGGTGGCGGTCCTGATTATGACTTGGTAATGTCGCGTGAGACACCATGATGTGACCGGGTGGTGGTGGGGGGTTTGTCCCCGGCTCCTGCGCGGACTGGAATGAGGTTACCTTTCCCTTATTAGGTGACTTAATTTGGTTGATTTATTTGGGTGTAGGTCTGAATTTCTATGTTGCGTAAAACATAATTATGATTGGTAAGAGTGTTGCAGTGATTTAACTTTCAACTCGTTCGTTTTCTGAGGCATTCACATTCACGAACGGTGCTTTCAAATTTGGACTAGGCGCGGGGTCCGCGCTTCCGATAAGTTAGTTTGAGGGAATCTTGTTAGTTTGGATGTGAATATGTACGTTTGAGGTCTATGTGAAGGCAAAATTTGATTTGTATTTTACTGATGCAAATGTCTGCATGTCTGCAGAAATATTTACATCGATGTCATCCCGACCGAGACCTGGCTGATGATTGTAAGATGTAATCTATTGGAGGGTCTAAAGACTATCTCCGGTAAAGCCCTCAGGACTTGGAACGGAAGGGGTGGTTTGCGACCGGTAACGTCATAAGGTGGATGTCTTCCCCCTACGGCTGGGATGAGCCTATGGCCAGGTGTATGTAGAGAAAATGCCGAACTTGGTAGAAAACAGTCATGAAACAAAGAGCTTTGTTGTTAGACAAAGTAAACTACAGCCCCCGACAAAGATAACACAGGCTACTCAGACTATAGAGGTCCGCGTGGGTAACCTAGCAGAACTTGCTAAGGAGTGAATTGACGATTGAGAAAGAATTGGTCCGATTGGCGGTGCGCCGGCCACCTGAGGACACGAATAATGTGGTTCACATTGTGGTTGTACAGAAGGAAAAAGTAATTTGGTGTACTACCAAGCTGTACCTGAAAGGCGGAGTTCTGAAGGGGCTATACGGAATCGCGGGTTTGCCTGTACGGACAAGCAAATGTAGGATCTACTACGGACCACCAGATGATGGGAAACAGGTGCTCACCTAAGTGTTACGCTCCACCAAACAAGTATATGGAGACTAAAGAAGCCCAATATTTGTGCTTCCAATCGGAAGGCCAGGAGTACTGATTAAGTAGGTTCTGTCACACACCTACCGACAATCGGAGGAGCAGGTGCGGGTATTTAAACATCCAGTGACTGTAACGCAAGGGGTCGTAAAATAACAAGAAGAGATCCACGCCGCTCATTCAAAACAGCAGGACGGTGACTGTACGGGGTGTATGCGAGAGCAATGGGGCTCTCTTGCAGTAGATTAAGGAGTCCATTTAATGCGAAGAGATTGGAGAGGTTCTAACCCTGAAGAAAGGACCTCAGGTGAACTATGTATGAGGGTCCAAGTTGCTAAAAAAGCTGAAAAACTCAAAAAGACCTTGAGGGACAAGACAAAAGATCTACGTGTGGAATTACGATCACGAACTGTCAGACAGATAGTGGTCTATATTAAAGATATAGATGCAGAAGCTACCACGGCTGACATAGAGGCGGCGGTGTTCAAGATAATTGGACTCGAATGAGGACAATTTCAGAGTCACCTTCATAAGAAAATCATATGGTAATACACAAATGCAACTATTGTCACTACATATCGCGCGGCAGTGAAAATGACAGAGGCCAGGATCCGGGTAGGATGGTTCCACTGCCGTGCGATACTTAAGGAATCTACTGGAAGATGTTACCGGTGCTGGGCGGAAGGCCATATCTCCGCCATGTTTACAGGCGCTGACAGGACGCAGCTATGATATAACTGCAGTTTGCCGGAACATAAAAAAGTTGAATGCAGTCAGGCGGCGAAGTTCCGATTATGTGGAAAAGCATACGACCTCGTATGGCAGAAGGTGAGGAGGAGATGAGGAGATAGACCTGGAAATTTCAGAACCCGAGTTAGGAAGGTATCAGCACACACATGAGAGGTAGATGAGGAGGTGAAAGCGGCAATTCTGAATGTCACGGGCAAGTTTGCATAGCTGAACATTAGATGGGGGAAAAGGTTTGTATTGATAGAGATGACGGACTATGTATTAATATCTGCATTTATTTCCCCGAATTCGGAAGCAGCTAGATTCCAGGAGTTCGTGGATGACAGACTTAATTGGAAACCGATTATTCTAAAGGGGGACATGAACCCAGATAGATACGAGTTGGGAGGCAGAGCATTAACTGGTAGTGGTTATATTCTGGCTTCCATGTTTGCATCCGCAGGGCTTGTGGTCTGTAACAGAAGTCGTGCCCCCACATTTGTTGGTAGAAGGAGAGGTTCCGTAATAGATATGACGGGTGTCGGAACGAATTGTGGCGAAGATAAATAATTGGAGAGTTTGTCAAGCAGAATTGGCGACTGACCTCTGCGCTGTAACATTTATGGTGGAGAATGTCCGAATTGGTCACATGAAGATCTCGCCTTGGAAACCGACAGCACGGGAGGCCAGAGAGGTAGTGGACGAAGTATCAGTGATGTTCGGAGGAAGTGAGGAGGTCACAGCCGAAAGATTATCGGGCTTTCTCGAGACAGCCTGTAGGAGGGCCGGCCGCCGGAGAGATCCTGGAAAAAGAAATGTATATTGGTGGTCTCCCGATATTTCCTCAAAAAGATCAGCGACGTTGACTTCGAGGAGGAGGTTACAACGCGACACGAGGCGACATGGGAGATTTGATGAACAGCTGTGAGAGGATTATCGCCAGGCGAGGATAGTAGTGATAGTAGCCATCAAGGAAGCCAAGGTTTGGGCCTGAAAGGAGCTGGTAGAGAAGGTAGAAGTAGATCAATGGGGCACGGCATATAAAATCGTCATGGATAAGTTTGGGCGGCCGGTCCCTCCTATTACTGGCCAGGTGGTGCTGAGAACCATACATGATCTTTTCCCTGTGCCGGAAACGGCTTGGATGGAACTGCCATTGGAACGGTGTGACCGATTTAAGATTGATGAACTGAAGGCGGCTGTAGTTACTATGCATCCGAGAAAGAGTCCGGGGTCGGATCTGGTCTCTAGTAGTATTATAAAGAAATGCATTTAATCGTAAGGCATTTAATCGTGCCTTGGAAGAATTGTGCTTTCCAGCGTGCTGGAAAATGGCTAGGCTGATTTTGATACCCAAAGGGAATGAGTTAGACCTGACGCCAACGAAATATCGCCCGATCTGTTTGCTGAACATCTTAGAGAAGCTGTTCGAAAACTTGATCACTGACAGAATCAGGGTGGAGGAGGATGAGACGGGAGGGTTCTCCCCTCGTTAGTATGGTTTCATCAACGGCGGATGCGCTCTGCGCTAAAATATGTGGTTGGATGGGCTACAGATTGGGCGGGAGGCACCTGGCGTCGTAGGAGGATTCCGTTAGTGATTCTCCTTGACGTCAGGAATGCATTTGGCAGTGTGCCGTGGCCGGTAATAAATGAAGCACTCAGGGAGAGGAATATCAGTGGATATTTTTGGGTAATATTTAACTCCTATTTACATCAAAGACTATTTACATGTTGACACAGAAGATGAGAGTATTCCTGTAGAGGTATTTGGAGGGATTCCACAGGGATCGGTCTTTGGATCGCTCCAGTGGAACTTGGCTTTTGATGGCGTGCTGGGGTTGCGGTTCACTGGAGATGTACAACTAATAGCCTACGCGGATGATTTGGCCTTCCTGGTCGCAGGGGAGACTGAAAGGAGGTGGAAGTACACGCGACGAAGGCAGTGGGTCGAATTCAACAGTAGTTAGGGAAAAGGGACTTGTCCCTAGCACCGCACAAACCATCAGCGATTGCGCTAACGGGCCTGAGGATACTTAGAAAAAGAGAAATAAAGATTAGAGTTGGCGACACTGACATTCCCACGTCCAGGTGTGTGAAGTACCTGGGCGTGTGGTTGCAGCCGAATCTGAAATATAATGAGCATCTGGCACGGGTGACGGAGCGTGCAGGTGTTGTAATAGAGCTGGAGGTTTGCTGAGGTGTACTGTCATCGACGACTGATGGCAGACCCCTTGAGTTCGAGGGAAAAAAAATAAGACTGAGTCCTGGCCTACTGAGCGAACGATCCTCGTAGGATACGGCACAGCCGGACCCTATGGGGTCTCGGGTATTAGAGGCGATGGCAACCGCTGCAGATACGCAATATGTAACTGCTGGATCAGCCCCAGCGGTGTTGGGTAGCTGACAAAAAAAGAAAAGTTTTCGCACGCAGTTTGTTACAATATTTTTGATATTGCAAACAAAGTAACACTTCCCTGTGGTATTCCATTTTCTAGCGTGAAAATTTCAGATATCGTCGTTCCAACTCGAACTCGAAAGGACTGATTATTGAGAAAACCCCTGATGAATGGAAGGAAATTCCTTTCCATACCACATTCATAAAGTGTATATAAGATTCCTCTCCTCCACTCCGTGTTGTACGCTTTCTACAAATCAAAAAATACAGCAACCAGGCGTTGGCGAAGTAAAAAGGCTTTTCGAATAACAGATTCCAGGGCAACTGCATGATCAGTAGGTGATCTACCTTGGTGAAAACCGCATTGTTCGGGGGTTATTAGAGCGGTTTTCTCAAAGTACCACACTAGACAACGTTTTACCATTTGTCCCGTCACTTTACGCAGGTTACTGGAGTTAGGACGGTAACTTGAGGGGCATGATTTATCTTTAACAGGTTTCTATCTCTCTGTCTCTCTCTCTCTGTCTCTCTCTCTCTGTCTCTCTCTCTCTCTCTCTCTCTCTCTCTCTCTCTCTCTCTCTCTCTCTGTGTGTGTGTGTGTGTGCACACACACACATACACACATACATACACACGCGCACACACATACACACAAACATACCCACAAACTAAAGTAAGTTTTAATTACTGCTCTATTTAGTGAGAGATAATTTCCTAGTAAAGTATACTTTTCAAATTAAAATTAATTTATATGAAAGGTTAATTTTCAGTCACCTGTAGTAATTTAATTTTTGATTAAATGAGTCTGTATTTAATTAAAACAATAACTAATAAGAGGAATGTTAAAAAATATTGTCATCATTAAAAATAGATTTTTTAGACTGTGCTCAGCATTTTAAAAAGTAATAATTACTTCTCAAAGTGGTAATTACTGTTCTTATGATAAAACACTATTTTTTTAATTGAATGTATGAATCAATTTTGTCAATCTTCGTATACATTCTGATTTTTTTAAAATTCTATCTTTGTAATATATTACCTCAGTTTCCATTTGTATGTTCTGTAGACATAATATCTGCTCGGGTTTAAACTCTTTTCCAGCCAGGAAATGCATTGCAACAAAAACAATCAAGATTTTCATCTGAATCTTCTTAATGGTGAACAATCTGCCTTTCATTCATCTACCCAGCAATAGTTGAATTCGCATAATGTAAATAATTGTGTTTAATGAGATAGGTTAAAGGATCACAAGTCAGTATAGAAATCATAAAAAATTTTCCTACAGGAGCGTTTTAACAATATTTCAGTGCACTTTCAACTGGATATCAAGAAACTTATAAATTACGAATTAACTTTGTAAAGTTTTGCAATTATATTTATGAAGTGAACGCATGTCATTCAAATAAAATGACTTTCTTATACAGTTATCATTAAATTCCGATTAACAGAGATTAATTTTACCCCCTAATGGCAATTACCTTTAGAAATATTGTGAAAGGATTTCTAGAGGGTAATTGTAAGAAATTTCTATACCCATTGGTGATTAATTTGAAACTTGTTTAGAAGTTTTAGGATTTTCCAATTAGTGCATGATTTGGACTAAAGACGTGAGTAACTCAAAAGTCAAAGTATGAAATTTTGTTTCATTCTGTGGGATCACTATTACCAGTTTGAATATGTGTTTTGAAATCCCACTGAGGCATGAATACTGTGGGATGTGTATGGTGTGGTAGTTTTCTACTTTTTCTAGATAAGTGTTATATTCCAAACATAATCCATGTTTTAAATTTATAGTATATCTTTTATTTGCCTAAATCTTGCTCTATGTTGATAAAGAGATACTTTTCTCTAGAAAATGTGGACTCATTTAAGGTTGACTCGCACTAGTTATACTACAAGAGATAAGTATTAAAGATTAAAAAAACACTACTGCCAAAAAATAAAATAAAATGGCAGCAAGTTCTTGATTTTTCATTACAGGGCTTGTTTTTCTAAATACCATGTAAGCCTGCGGTTCACCATTCTCTCCATCACTTCGTACAAAATGCTTGTCAAGGAGATAGGGTGAATGCCAGAGGAGCATGCTTTAAGTTTACCAGCTTTAAGTACTGGTACGACAATGGCTTCCGACCAGGCAGGTGGAAAAACTTGCCCGGAGAACAACACATTATAAATACGCAATAGCTGAAATAATGCGGAATTAGGAAGGTTTGAGAGCATACTGAGACGAATGTTGTCAGTTCCACGGGAGGTGTCATGTGAGTTTTTTAATGCATGCGATAACTCATTGAATGTAAAGGGAGAATCTAGTTTGCTGACCGAATCACCAACTTTCACAAAATGAATTTTGTGAAATTTACATGTTTTGTGAAATTTTATTTTTAATTTCGTTGATTAATAATTTACATTGTGTTAATTTACTGAAGAATATTATCAAATAATAATAATATAATACGGGATTAAGGAGACGTAAATTTGTCCAAGTAACCTAACAATAGCGCCGTATGAAATACTGAAGTGGATAATTTATATTTGATTGGAATGTCATCAACACCGGATGTTATAATCATAAATCGATAGTTGAAGCTTGATTCCATACAGTGGTTATTTTTATCCAATTATTATCCAAGTCTTAATATAGCACAGTTATTTTAGTTATTAAATGGGAAATTTGTGCGAAATCTGTTTTTTAAAATGAGTTCTGTATGAGACTCGGTAATGCTTAGCTAGCTTATTGCGTTTAAATTTGGACAAAGTCTAAAAGTTATTTTTGAAGCTAAATTAGTAATCGTAAGTACGACATTTTGGATTCGTGTATTAGGATATAAAAAAGGAGTAATGAAAAACTATTAATATGTAATAAAAATAAACTTCTGTATTCTTAATAAAATACGGAAGTTTCCACAAATCTGCTGTCACCTGATATTCAAGATAAGTGGCAGCAAGAAATTGCAATATCTAGTGGGTGGCGTATAAACAGCAAAAATCTCCAAATAGCAGATGCAGACTTTAAAATAAGTTGATAAAGGTTAGATAATTTCATAAACGGGCCTTCTCTAAGGAAATATACCAGAAAATGGCAACAGCTGCCAGCTGCTTACTAGGAGAAATTATTCGTATTTCAAAGGGTAGTTGTTAGCACTATACAAGAAAAAATAAAGGAAAAATAGGAAAGGTGATCAGACACTAGTAGTTTTCGAAACGTTGGCAGCAACGATTGATACAATGAATTGATATGTGTTCACATATGCAGATGTGGTTTGTAAAAACAGCAGTGTGCTGTTCTTGCCAACCACAAGCATTATCAGCATAAGTGAGGGTAGTATACCATTCCTTCCTTATGCTGGTAATGCTTGCCGAAGATAAAAATTTCTATGTTAAAATTATAAACATAAAACCCTTCTAAAAGGTCAGAATTTGCAGAATAGTGCAATTAAAAAAAATTAAATTAGATTTTGAATTTAATCAGTAATATCAGAAAAACACGACCATAATGGTTAATTATGGTCGTGTTTGCTGCTTGGGATTTAATTTCAAACAATATGTTGGATAATTTCAGAAAATGTTGGGTTTCTAATAGATTTTTTTTCATTTTTTCTTCTAATAGACTTGACAGAACTAAAGTTAACGTCTTATAAAATTACTAGACCATAGTAGTTCTACGGTTGAAAGAGTAATAGTGATTTTGGTTAAAATAGGTAAGAGGTCTATTCTGTTTTCAACTGGATTTTTATTGACTATAACAATGGGATATTTTTTACCTTTGGACTTACACAAATATTCTCAGCAATTAGAATTCGCGTTGCTTTAAAGCTACAGATTAAGTCGTCGACAGCGGTTGGTAAAACTTAATAAAAATGAAAACTGGGATGCATGGTGGTTTTTCTAAGGGATATCTGCCGGGAGGAATTACCGCTCGATTACTTAAGGGGCATATATGATTGACGGTTGTGAGTTTTTGTATTTTCAAGTGATCCTCTAGGCTGCATGACGCGCAATTATCTTTTGCTTTGAATTGTATGCATTATGTAGTATTATTTCGGCGAATAAAATGCCTATTATTATATACCTTTGGTAATAGGAATTAACTAATTCAAATATAGTTTATGATTATAGGTGTAATTTAAAATGTTTTCTTCTTTATTTTATTCTTATGTGAGGAGGGATATAACATTTTCGATTTTGCCTTTTTACATTACTGATTTTATGGTAGATACTTAAATATATTTAATTTTTTTAATTTTGTATTAGAGATAGAATTGTTAGATTAACTGTTTTAGTTTGGTCATGCAGAAAATTTATAGCTTTAGTTTATTGTGAAGATGATGAAAAATAATTTTTTTTTACCGACCTCTGTTATACGTTATTTTGTCGCCATCAAAGCTTTCATGATCTGAAAGCGATTAATTTTGTCTTTATTTTTATAAATAACATTTTACAGCGGTAAGTTTTTTTAGATAAAAGTGTGAAAATTACTATTGTTTATAAATTTGCTTATGACTGATATCTAAGTACGGTATTATCTATTTATGCCAGACTTTCATAAAATGTTGTTTTTTAAGTAGCTAAGTGATGCATTTATTCCATTTTTTGTAGGTGTTGCAACAATCGGAATAAAATTTAATTTGCTTATATCTCTCTAATGTTCCTATAAATAAATTTTTAACGTTTTGGTAGGAAAAAAAATAGATTTTGAATTTAATCAGTAATGTCACAAAAAGACGAGCATAGTGATTAATAAATGCGCCAAGTATTTCAATTTTTGTAGGCATACATTATGAATTTCTGAATATTTATTATTTGCAGTCAAGGAGAAACAGCGAGTTATAGAAAAGTTGGTAGAACGAGTTAATTTCCTTGGAGTTTTGTTTATGTTGGTCGGCAGCCGACAGAGTTCAGGACAGTGTCTGGGGGTGGGAGGCGGTAGTTCTGGGGCGGAATCGCGGGCAATACATTCTTCGGTCTCCGCGCTCACGGTACGGACCTGCGTCTCAACGTATGCCGTCGTTCACACCGATTCGCGCTAACTTCACGGCAAATGTCGTGCACGTACCGCGTTAACATTCATTCTGTGAACTAACCGATAACGCACTTTACAAGTGTCACTAGGAAATTTTCTAAAAAAAGAAAACATTTTTTTCTCATCACACTTTTAAACTGTTCATTGTTTATGTTTAATTAAAAAGTTATTCGATCAACTTTATGGTCGTATATGATTAACATAAGTGGTCTGTTTCATATAATCTATTGTTGTGTTGTAAAATATTAATTATTCAGTAAATTTTAAATGTCATGAAAAACGTATTGATGTGTATGTGTGTATTTAAGAATGCGTAGGAGATTAAACTGAAACTAAGAAGATTTTCTGATATTGTGTTCTGTAATTTTTTTAATAAATAAATATTACTTAACATGTAAAAATCGAATATCGGATAAAAATTATAAAATTTTTAATCTCCAATTTGAAGTGGTTTCGTGCAGTATTCGAAACAAAACATTGAATTACAGTTTTGTGCGATGGGAGATAGTAGATATAATTCACCAGCTCGGAGTGCAGGAGAACCGGCATCATTGACGGAGTCTGAAACGGAAGAGACGTTAGAACTGGTAACTGAAGAACCCAGCAACCCTGATTTAACACTTGTCGATGGATATCTTAAGTTTCGCGACAACAAACGGGTTAGTGATAGAATATCTTATTAATGATTATTTTAAGAAAATGTAGCGAATTTTTTTTATATGTAAAAAATATATATTTATCTAAGACATAGACAACGAATTTATAATATATATTTTACATCGCTTTTCCTTACTAAAAGAAAGTTTTACTTATGCTCTTAATTCTGTGTTGAATTGTAAATATGTGACAAATACTAATGATATAAAAATACTGATACCACATTTTTAATTCGATAATGTGGAAGAGGCTTCCAAAGTGCAGCTTTATTTACGTATTAGTGAATTAGTCCTGAAATTACTGAGGATATACTGATATGTGTTTATTTAATATAAACCGTAAGAGTTTGATGTCATTTGATAAATGCAGCAGTCATTTAAAATAAAGCGTAATTGTCAAGGTTTTCTGTGCTGCAGAAGTACAATACAACCCTTTTTCACGATAATAGTCTTATCATTAAAATTATTTTCTGTACCATAAATAATTTATTGGATTTACAAATCTTATTTTTATTGCAAGTCAATTATTGTTTACTGTCTCTTTAAAGAATTTAGTCGACTTTTTTTAAAAAGAATTTTATTCTTTTTTTCCATATACTGGGTGTTTATAAGGATATTATAAAATCCCATTATAAGAGTGTTAACCCTTATTGTTAACATTATTGTAAGGGTGTTTTCAAGGGCGTGTGCAATACGCGTAAAGATAATGCCTTAAATTATTACGGTCTTAACGGAACAATTCCAGGAATAAATGACCTTTGAATTACGTTGATACAATAATAATAATCATCATTGAAAAAATAATAATAAGAACTCTACTTGTTTATTAAAGTTTATTAATTAAGATATGAATAATAAAAACAATCATTTTTCCTTTAGGGGTCTTTTGCCTTCAGCAGTCAAAAGACCGATCCCAATATTGCAATTTCGTTTCTCTCACCTTTATCAGCTTGAATTTACATTAAACGAAAATCATATGAAATTCTGTATTCTTTAATTGATTTAAAAATTCATTTCCTCCCCTAAATTTGCTAGCGATTGTGTGATAAAAGCTTAGATATGCTGGAAAATAAATTTACCCAAAATTATTAAAAATAGTGCTGGTTACGTCAAAGTTTTGATTGCTAAATAAAAGCGTATAAATTCTTTTTCATTAAAACAGATATATAAAAATACCAAAATAACAGAACATAGACATATATACACACACACACACACACACACAAACAAACAAACACACACACACACACACACACACACACACACACACACACACACACACACACACACACACACACACACACACACACACACACACACACACACATATATATATATATATATATAATATAGCAATATTTGTTTTTATAATACGGGCGTAGCCTGGCGAAAGAAAATTTTCATTTATGAAGAAAATTAGTATTTTGTAAGGTTACGCCGTAAGTCAGGAAATATTTCTGCTTATCGAACTGAAGAAAACTTGTAATGAACATAGCTTTACTAATGGTTCTTTTCCGTCGATATATATATTTTTTTAAATAATTATAATTTCTCATTTAGATAAGATATTGAGTGTAAATTTTTCTAAACGTATTTTGTACATAGCCTTTAAACTGTATATATAAGACATTCAAAATGGCAGCCGTTTAAATTTCTTTAAAATTAGACGTTTTACATTAAAGAAGGAAGAAAAGTTAATGTTAAATGATGCCATATCTGTTAACGATAGGTCAAATATTAATTAAGCTATTAGTTTTTACCAAATAAATACCGCATAGAGTAAATACCTATAGTTTAATTGTTTTTACTTCCTTATCCGAACGAAGTAAAGGAAGTATTGTGATCACGAAAAATTTCGGTTTTCAGATTTCAACAGAAATATTCATTTTGACTAGTTTCGGCGTGAAGTCTGTACGTATGTATATCGCATAAGTCAAAAACGATTAGTCGTAGAATGTTGAAATTTTAGATTTTGGACTGTTGTAACATCTAATTGTTCACCCCTCTTTTGAATGAAATCGTCTGGACCAATAACGCCCAGAATTCAAAACATTTGAATTTTGAACCTTTTCTTAACTGCAGTTATAAGCCCTCATTGAAAGCTTTTCAACGGTATGTCATAAGTGGTACTTATTTTAATCGGTTGCGGAGTTATAGGCAAATAAAATTTTAATTAATGAAATATTTGGATCTTACAAGAAGCCACATCGGTTCGAATCAGACTTCATATACATATATATTTTTAACTTTTTTTAAAAATTTAAACGTATTGATTTATTAGTAATTATTAACTTCTGATTATAAAAAAATTACAATAAATAATAATTCAATAATAACAATAAAAAAAAAATATGAAAAAAATCAGAAGTTAGTAGTGAAGTAAAATTTTATGTACCTTTCATTTTAATTCAAAAATTTTTACAGAGGTTAATAATTATTAATAAATCAATAAATTTAAATTAAAAAAAAATAAAAAAATAGTAAAAAAAATATATGTATATGAAGTCGAATTCGAACCGATGTGTCCATGGTTACGGATCCGATCCGTTCTCATTTACACCACATAGAATACTTTAGCGATGTGAAACAAAATTAATATATAACCTAATATGAAATGCTGATACGGACACCACAAAAAAATGTGATGCGATGTGGTGTCCACGACAATACAGTTGTGTAACTGTCCACTTTATTAAAGAATTGGAGGATCGTATCTCACTTTCAAATGAAATAAGTTTAAATGAAGTGCAGCAAAAAATCTGTATATGTAATTTAGTAGGCGTACAAGGAAGTCATGTGGTGTCCACATCAATTTTTTTTGGAACAAGGTGGCAACGGTGTTTATTTCGTAAACAAATAATATCTCGGTTGTTATTTGATCTATAACAATAGATGAGGTATTTATTATGAATAAATATTATTATGTTTTTAATAAAAAGCTCTTTATTAAGAATAACAAGATACTCGTGGATACAGAATATACAAGATTAAGTATATCTTAAAGTTTAAAACACCAAATGTCGAAGATAAAATAGCAATGAGGGATTGGGATTAAGAAAATGAGGATAGCGTATAAATTAACAAGGAATATGCATAACAAAAAATCAATATCTAAAAATATTAAATTTATAAAGCTGCTATAGCAAAAATATAACTAAAGAAGAGAAAAGAAATTAAGGAAGATCCATGGCCCAGTCTACGAAAATTGAATTTGTAAATTAAAGAAAAAACCGAAATTTATAAAGAATTACAAAAAATAGAAAACACGCTTAGAAAACGAAGGTTGAAGTTTTATGGACATTTGTATAGAATGAACGAAGATGGCTAACAAAACAAATATTTAACTTTTTTAAAATAGGATATCAAAAAGCAGGTGATTCCAAGAAGTAGGAAAAGATTTAAAATTAGTCAATATCCTTAAACAATTAGTCAGACATAGAACGAAGTTTCGAAAAGTAGTTTGCGAGTCGAATTTTCCAGAAATTATCAAAAACAAAACAACACCTGGACAGATGAAAGGCGAAAACCCCAAAGGCAGAGAATGAAAGAATTTTGGAAAAGGAAAGAACGAGAAATTGATACAATGTAAATCGTGATTTTTTAATTGGTTTAGTACGAAAAAAATAAGCTCTATAAGGGTACAGCGCTCTTTAAGAGTTAATTAAAGTATTAAAAATTCATTTTTTTCATAGTTAATAGATTAATGATGAATGATAAATGAATCATTAATTCATTTTGATATAGTTAGTTTTTAAGAAATTTGGCATCAAATATTTTAGATGATCCATTTTGAAAATTTAAACACATTTTTTATTCCTGATGAATTGTTACCGGATTGCGAATAAAATTTGAATTAAATGTCTTTTTTTTAGATGAAAACTGATCTATTATTATATTAGTTAAAAAAAAATATATACTAAAAGAATCATTCTTAGATGTACGGTTCATTGAATAGCTTTTCTTTAGTTTACTGTAGAATTATTTCTGGAAATTTGGCATGGCATTTTGTAAATATCCTGCAAATTAAGATGAAAGTTTGTAAGGGAAAAATAAAGATCACGTAAAAACCATAATAGATGATGAAAAAAGTAAGATGATGTAAATGAAAGAAGTAATATTAAAAAGAAAATAATTTTATTCGTAACGTAAAATAATATTGGTCGTAGTCTGATGAAAATTTTTAATAACTAGTTTTATAGAAAAATGGAGATTTTCATAAATTTACCCCCTATTTTATAGTAGGTACTGTTTCATTTCTACTTTTAAATAATATACTATACAGTTTGTTTAATGGGAAATACAGAAATCGGTTTTTTTTTTTGCAGAAATGAAGTATGTTCTGTCTCCGTGTAGGTGGATGTTAAGAAATTCTTGTTCTTCCCATACATATTTTTTCCATCTTGCTTGATTGATGGAAATCGGTTATATTTTTTAATTTTGTTTTGTTCTGGTTTGTGAAATATTTAACCTGAAAAATATTATTTAGGTAAGATATTCAGGTATATAAAATTCTATAAGAACGTAAGAAACTTATTTTAAAGAGATAAATAACTAATTTTGTACCATCAGAAATAAACATCTGTCATAACGCAAAAAAAAAAAAAATTATTGATTACCATCCCAAAATGTAATACCTTTAATGTTATCAGAAATAATACCCTTAATGCTATCAATAAATTTCAAGTTACTATAATTTTATAACTACATACATTGTTTTCAGTCGCTATATGGTTTAAATTTATAATTTAGCTTTCTGAGGTTTTGTACTAAATTTAGTTAGCTGTAAAATTTATTCTTCTGTATTTTAAATGTCATAAAAGCTCATTTAAAGTGAAGTCAGCTGATACTGAATACGTCATATAACTTAAAGTCAAAATATATTCCCAGCTTAAATTTTCGACTGGTTATCTTTGAAAACAATAAAAATAATTCACGAAAGAATTAGTTCATGAAAATCAAACTGCTTTCACTAAGTTTTTAAATTTGTCAACAGACTATAGCGGCTATTCTGTGAAACTTAAAATCAATTCTTTATTGAAGTTACAAAAATGCTATCTAAATTTTTTATTTCCCCCTTGAGCTTTTGAAATGATGCCATTCTCTAAAATAGTTTAAGCTAGACTATTCAGAATTTCTATTGCAAATTGGCTTATGAAGTCAAATATGTGCACAGATTTAACAATAATCACATCAAATGAAAAAAAAAAAAAATTGACTATAGTATCTGACAAAATAACGCTTTTCTGTTTTTCATTTTTGTCATATTCCTCAAAAGAAAATGAAAGTTTTACCCAACAAAATATATTATATATTTTTAGATTATTTTATTAAACCATATTTTGTTTTTCTTCAATCAGAACTCTATATAATTTATGTACTCTATGTATTAGAATTTTCTTTCGTTTTTTATAGTTTAAATTTTTATTGTTTTTCCGATTGTCTCTTATCAACTTTTTCTAATTGTTGTCTTTTGTGCCTTCGGGTTTAAGAGACTTAATGATTTGCTGGAATCGTCGGATTTGATCGCCTCGATTGTCGCATGTTACTTCTCTTGGATATGGCTTGAGATATAGTTTAGTCACCGCTACTTTTCAAAAATCAGTTTTATTAGATAAAATAATGTTCCAGTTTAAGCCCGTTCACTCTACAAATTTATGCAAAATATACTGCAAAAAAATCTTTTAAATATAACCTTCTTCGTGATCTATCATTTTTTTTGTTTTATCTTTTTACGTTGGATGAGGGAAAATCTGCAACCAGAAGCCCAGCAGCCCGTACTACTGGGCGTGTGCGGTTTCATGCCGAAGTAGAGACCCATTATAAACCCTCCCCCTCTTACAACGCGGTGACGGAAAGAACCATTAGGTATGGCATCGCCTTCGACGTGCCAGCGGGCAGTTCTTATGCTGTCCTTCCGTGATGTTTCGAGCGTCTCCCGGGGGCATCCAGCAACGGTGATCCTGTTGGATCTAATCGTCTCGTTATTAAAGTTTAAAAAAGCTTGCCTATAGTATTGATTAAAGCAAAGAGTTTAAATCCCTTATTTTCCTTCTGGATAAGGACCAATCCGGCCCTTTTCTAAGTTACATCTATCATCTCACGACAAATAACCTTGTTAAACACTTGGAGTAGCGTCATTGGTGACGCGTCCACCAAGATTCTCAGTATGTCCACCGGGATGCCGTCCGGCTCTGGTTCTTTCCTAGGCTTTAGCTTATTGGTCGCGTATAAAAGCTCATCCATCGTGAAGCGGAGGATTTCCCCGGCCACGAGTTTCCTTTGCATTCAGTTCTGATCTTTAGGGAAGAGTTCCTTCACAATTTTCCTCAGCTCTGCAATAGGCAACCTAAGTAGCGATTTGCCCGTAACCACTCGGTAAACATTTCCGAAGGGGTCCACATCCAGGTTATTACATATTTCCTCCCACTTAGCTTCCTTAGATTTACAGTCACTCTCTTGAGCTCCCTACTCGCTTGCCTCAGTAGGGTCAATGTATATTGACCATTCTGCCTTTTCAAATCTGCAGTTAAACTCTCTATTCTGTTAGTAAATTCCGCTATTGATATGTTAGGTGAGATATATCAGCTATAGAAAATCCTGCCACCACCCTCAACCCATACGGACCCCAGTCCCTTTCTATTACCACTAATCGCACCTGTTGCAATGGCGCAAGTATATTAATCATTCGCATACCATCCTGCGGTTTTACTACACCAAGGTTCGGTTCAGCAACCAACAATAACTCCGCCCCATAATCCTTGGCCATGGCCCACAGTAAATGTACTGCAGAAAATGTATCATCTCAAATCCGGAGTCAGAATTTTGGGGGAAGGTAAAAAGTCGGGTAGTGCGGAAATCCGGTGAGAACCGAGAGGATTCGTGTTGATAAAGAAAGTATAGGGAGATATAAGGACTGGACGATTCTCCCTTCCCTAGTAAGGACTTAGAATATTTCAACTCAGAAAGACGAAAAATATTCAAGTCTTTGTTTACTACGGTTAACAGTGACGTCACAATCACGCACAAACAAGTCAAACGACTCAGAAAAATTTCTATCTTTGAGGTTTTCTTAGTCTTTGAGGTTAGAATAACTAATATACTATTAACTATAATAGTAAAAATTGAAAAATCGAAATAAAATTACAATCCGTTGTTCAGAATTCACTAAAATTCACAGTCACGTCCAATAAATATCTACCAACAAAATCAATCCAACAAATTGAAAAAAATATTAACAAAAACCAACCCAAAACTAAGAAAAACACAGAACTGCATGCAACACGTGTTTGTACAATGAAACCTCCAACTCGACTCTCGTTATCTATCTAAAGAGAAAAAATAAAAAAAATAACGATAGGCTTGGACTGATTCAAAAGGTAGAGAAAAACGTTTTGAGACATATTTCTGCGCGTATCCGTTTTTAAGGAAAAATATGATGGAATTTGGTTCTGAACTTTCAGTAATTTAAAATAACCTTTGGTTAGCTGCGTAAAATGTTTGCAATTTTTTTCAAAGACAATCATCTTTTACAACATTTACGACTATATAAACGGACATTTTTCAGTGTCTTAAGAGCAAAAATAAATTCAAGAATACAAATTTTTTGGACCACGTGAATTTCAATCTGCAGTGATCTTTTATAAAATACCTTCTTCTCACTTTCTCCGAAATATCAAAAAATATAATCTCAAGGACGTGAAAGATTTATCTTCCAACGATTTCATTGTAATAAATTTTAAGCTATGATAGAATTGAAGCAAGTAAACAGCAGGAAACTATTTACGACACGAAACGTGTCATTTATTTAGACTTGCAAATAAATACACCGTACTGTCTATAAGGAGAGGAATCTGTTTTTGTACACGGATCAGAGGGATGGGTTATTTTAATGTTCCTTTGGGCTTTCCTAAACATTTCGGATCATGAAGATTATTCAGAAACTTCCGTAGCTCTATTGATGAAAGATATTCCTGATGATGTTTATCACTTGGCTTTAATTCGTGAAGATTTTTGACGAAGTAACAACAGCACCTTTACAAGTAACAACGTGAAGGCTTTGGGCGGTCAAAAGCGAGGTTAGTATTACCGGATTATTTATTCCCAGCAATCTATTTACTTTCTTATATTTTTTCAAAATAGACACCAATTCTACCAGTACTCTCAGAACTACAATTTATAATTCTCCAAATTATAGTCAGAAAAATGTATTTTTTTTAGTGTATTTTTTATATATCTTTACATTTAAAAAGGCAGTCGTAACCGGTAAGGGGTGAAATAAATCGTTTTTTGCAATTTCTTCTCGGTTTATTTTTCAATATTTTCTGAGTCATTTGATATAAGATTCATAACTGTATGTTAAATACATTTTTTATGATATTTTAAAAAAAATTGTGTCAGCTCTTTTGCAAAAAACGACGCTACCAGTTAAAACTGTTCTTATTCACACAAAACTTCTTTCCCAGTGTCTGTTCTTCAAGCTATAATGCCTTATATCATGAAGATTTATTAAAAAATGTGTCCGTGGACAGACAAAGAACTCCAACGAGTCTCTTAACCGCATAATTTGGAGTGGGTTGCAAAAAAATATTTTAGTGGGAAAAGAAACACTTGAGTTTGGAGTACATGTTGCAGTTTCAACCTTTAATAATGGAAACATTAACAGATGTGAAATTCTGCAGCATTTTGGAATCAATTTGGTTCTTAATACAGTAAAAATTGTAAAAAAAAAGCTTGATGCGGAACGGCTAACCGAGACGGGAAACACAGTTCAAGAAATGTAGAAAAAAGGCAAGACAGACAAGCAGAATTAAAAAGCTAAATCTAGAAGATACCAGGAAGCTAACGCTGATGACCCAGATTATGAAGCCGGACAATTTTAAAACAGGTAACTTCATATTTTTCTATGTTTATGACCCATTATCTTAAGAATCACAGAAGACAACGACTTGAATTTTTTTGTCATTATTCTATATGTTTATATCTTTCAATATATTTAGAATTATAAAAATATGAGAACAATTATCCTTTAAAAAACATAACAGTTCCTAAACGATTGAAAAAAGATTTTTATTAATATTATTAATTTATATTTCATTAGGGAAGTGGTTCATAGTTATAATTCTAAATGCACCTAATCTACTTAGAATACCAAGTATCCAGAAAGAATTTGCAGCCTGTTGCATTAATAGTTCCTGAGATAATGGGTCTTCAATATAGCTAAAAACATATAGCAAAGGGTATACGGTTACGACTGCCCTTATTACATCAACTGTTTCTGTTATACATCATAGAATCTTTCCAACTTGATTATGGCAGCAAGATTTTCTCAAACACCAAGTAATTATTTACTTATTAATTTGTTTTTCATTTCCTTAGTTTTAGTTAAAGGTCTTAAACTACTAGCTTGTTGCATTATTACTGAAAATTCAAATTTTTTAAACATTGCAAAATAAATATTCAAACAATGCCAATTAATAAACATTCTACTTGTTAACATTTTTCCGGATCGATTTCAAATTATTTTTATACATAGTTTCAGAGATTCAATTTAAGCTCAACTATGTATATAAATAATTTGAAATTGATCCTGAAAAAAGTATATGTATACATACGAAATGGATCACAATCTTGAAAAGATCTTTTGAAAGCATCATTTTATTGCTATAATATTAACGTCTATAAAACAAAACTTTTAATTAGAAGTTTTCATAATATTATGAAATAAAATTTTGCGTTAGTATTTTAGAGTAATTTTAAATATAATCTATGTGAGCGATACCATAAATAAATACAAGTTTTCAAATAAAAGTTTTTATTAATTTTTATTTAATAAGGAAGAGTATTTAAATAAATTTAAGTTACGTAAATATTAAAAATAAATTGAGATTTCATAAATCTCTAGAACTGAAAATAAGTTATTACGAGAATTTAATAATTATAAACAATTTATCATAAAAAAACGTATATAGAAAAATACATTTCTTTAACTTAATGCCCTTGAATTAAAATTCTCTAATAAAATTACGGATTGTAATTCATAATACTAGTATTACAAAAAATAATTAAACAGAATAAAATAAAGAGAGATGTAAAAGGAATATATAAAAAATTTTGTGACTAAATAAATACTGTATGTACAAGTTTTTTCAATTGTAAAATAGAGCAGGGAAATAATACGTTTTTTCTGCCTTCCATCAGAGGTGCGCATTACTTGGTATTACTCCTGAGACAACAAGGAAATGAATGGATAGAATCATCCCACCACCTTATTCATTAGTCGTGGTAAACTTGAACTAGGGAGGGAATTCCGTTTTCCTACGGCTACCATTCAAATAATTGAGCTAGCTCACGATTACATACACCATTCGATTAATATTGCTGAAACATTTATCTCATGAGAAATTTACGCGTAACAGCTTATCTTGTAACTAACAAATTAAAGTATTCGTGACTATTCTTCTAAAGTTCATTTAAAAAAGAAAATTGTACTTAAATTATTCCCTACACATTTACAACGTCTCTTAGATTTTACTGGCTGAATGAATAGCTTTGCGTATTGAAATTAAATAATTACGCAGGGACCTACTCGATACTGTATTGCTCAGTAATTTTGACATTAGGCTAAATATAAAAAATTCTGTTGTTGATACCACATGACTTCCTTGTACGGATATTAAATTACATATTCACATTTTTTTTTTAAAAGGAATAGTACATAAAATTTAATTTCACTTTTAACTTCTGATATTTTTTCTATTTTTTATTTATTTTTTATTGTTATTATTGAATTGTTATTTACTGTAAAAATATTTATAGTCATTATTAATAAATCAATATGCTTAAATTAAAAAAAAAAACCGAGATGAAGTCTGGTTTGAACCAATGTGCCTTCCCCTTGTAAGACCCAAATATTTCATTAATTAAAACTTTATTTGGCTATAACTTTGGAACCAACAAAAATAAGTGTCACTTGTGATATACCGTTGAAAATCTCTCAATGAGCGCTTATTACTGCAGTTAAGAAAAAGTCCAAAATCCAAGAAATTTGGATTTTGAGATTTTTTTGACACTTTTGGTTCAGTCGATTACAATCAAAAGAGGAGGTGCACAATTAGATTTTACAACAGTCCTAAATCCAAAATTTCAACATCCTACGGCTAACCTTTTTTTGAGTTATGCGAGATAAATACATACGTACAGACGTCACGCCGAAACTATTCAAAATGGATTCAGGAGGGATAGTCAAAATTGATATTTTCATTGAAATCTGAAAATCGAAATTTTTCGCGATCACAATATTTCCTTTACATAGTACAAGGAAGTAAAAAGAGTTAACATTTGATAATTATCTTTATCGGTGTAAAATTTGGTTATTAATATCGTTCATGTGAACTGTAACAAAAGACATTCTCGGATTTTTGTTTTGAATTAATTAATGAAATAGTTCGTTGACACGTAGGTTATATGTTTTTAGAAAATTTTAAGCGTTTTTACGGAAAAATTTCTATCTCTAGTTGACAGAAATACTACGTACATTAATATTTAGGAGAAACAAAGTTGTTATTTTTATTATATTATGATGTCAGGTTGATAATTAGTGAGAAAATATTTGAGAAAAAATTGCTGCCTTTTAATTTATAAATATACAGTAAATTTCCTCAAAATATTTACTGGTTCTTGAAACATAATTAAGTTAAGATCTTTCATTTTACTATCTTTTGTTACTGATTTTTAAAAATGGATATAATTTCGTTTTATGGAATTTCTATTGTTATATTGTTATGTTGTTATTGATATTTAAGTTGTTCTTAAAACTGTCTTTTGAAAAATTGTTAATTTTGATTTTCAGAAATTTTGATACTCGTGGAAATCTCATGCATTTTAGTGACCTATAATACCACCACCCTATAATATCACCACCTTTCGATCGATAGTATTCAATATACTGTACTTTTGATGGTAATATTTTCCACTAGACTGATTCAACTATCAAATATTCATAATTCTTTAATCGTTTAAAAATCAGCCTCATCCTCAGATCAACAATTTTATCTACTATCTGTATGTCACTATTTCCTTCTTTATGTCTTTAAAACCCATAGAAGAATGGGGAAACGTTTGCCCGAAATAGATCCGAAGCAGCAGTAGACTTTAATTTGAACAATACTTTTATTTAAACTTTTGGTAATGACAATTTCAGATAGTACGCTCTGTCTCATTAAAATCAAGACAGGTTGGAGGTTAAATCAGGGGCTTGGTTTCAGTTAATTATAACCCTGCTAACCGTTGCTGTAGCTGTAGTAAATAAATGAAATTAAAGCGTTAGAGTCGAATGTCCCAATGCGGAAGTTATACTACTCGGACTACAAATCTTTTAACTTTGAACAATTATGTTTTAAGTTATATTTTTTTACAACATATATGCCTAATTTAATTTCGGCGGACGACAACGGTAGCACCTCAGATGTCAGCGAGAGCACAGTATACGTACGCGCTAGTACAGCGTCACTCCCGCCGCGCAGATTACCTCGCAGTTTTCCCACCACAGCGGCGCTGCGGCCCCCAGTCTCAGGCGCCAATAAAAGAACGTGCACGAGAGTTAATTTTTAATTCATCGTCGACCACCACCTGGAGAAGACCAAGGAGAAGAAGACGGTGGAAGAAAACAGAAGTAGTTTCCTGGCCGCCTCAACGTGATACCTCCCAGCGGATGCCAACATCCCCGCCGAAGCAGCAGGCCTGGCAGGCCCGCCGAGGGAGCCGCTGGTCACGGACGCTACCTTCCCGCTCAAGCTCTCTGAGCTTCAATCGTCCTGGCCGGTGGACTCAGCAACAGGAGCCGGCCAACGTTGGTTTGCTCGGGGAGAACCGCTTCGGCCGCGCTGGCGAAAGACGACCGACGCCAATCCGACACCGCGGGGCTCTGGGGGCCACTACTGCCACGCTTTAGTGGGGACCCAACTGCGGCTGAGGGGAAGCCTGATCTAATTTCAATGGATAAGCTGCAACTCCTCGATTAATTCAAGTCGACTTCGCCGGAGATCAGCTTCCGTACCCTACAGCTCTTCTCTGAGCTAACGGAAAAAATTATTCTTTTCAGGGCTACCACAAGGTTATAAATTACGAGCCGTCGAAGCCATTGGACGACAATTTATAAAAAAATTCTAAACTTTCAAAAGACCTTGTAATCTTCGAAACAAAGCAGCAATTGGCAAGTGACGGCAGTTGAGTATTTAACGTTGTTTTTTTTTATCTTAAAGGGAGGTACTGCAAGTCTTCTGATTAATCATTCGCATTTGCTTATTTGTTTTAATGTTAACTGTAATGGTATTAAGCAATTTGTGGTAAGACATTCAGATTTAAAATTCTCATATGTTAGTGTTACATAGACAATCTTTTCTTTTTATGTTGAATTTTACGTGGTGTAGGTACAGAAGAATTTTTTCGAAAGCATATTATATGAAAGAAGAATGTAAAGTAGGAATTATTATAACTATCCTTCAATTAATTAAATTCACCACTGATGGATTCTTTTGGTTTTGGTTAGCATAATTCTGAATTCACAATAGTTCACATCAATTATATTAATAATTCACATTAATATTCACATTATTATAAAATTAAAATTAAATTATTATATTCATTATTAATAATTCACATTAGCAATATTTCACAATAATTTATTTCATGTCAGAATATTTATAACACGATAATGTATGTTCATTTGAATGAACCACACTTTCACTTATAAAAAAACTTGTATTTTCACTTTTACCCATCTGTCAATACTGATTCTTCCATTGTCAACGTCTTTAACATTTATTTCTGATTTTAGTTCAACATTTTCAAAATTTTAAAAACTTTTTTCAGTTTTTTTCTCAACACAAAAATCAGTGATTTTGGAATTGGTTTAATACATGCGCCCACGTGCCTTTATATTCACACTTATGTGTAATTGTAGTGTACAAATATTTGCTGACATCTGCACCTTTTATGTTTTTTCCTTTTTAGTGTTTATGAGGATGAACAGTGCGTGTAAGTAAAATAGGGTTGGAAAAAGCAGTCGGCTGTGGTATTGTCGACAAGGCGAGGGGAAGCAGTCAGCAGCAGCTCTGCTGAACGTCTGCCCACTAATTACCTGACTGCTGACTGCGCAACCCCACCCATTCCCATTATTTATTTTCTTCGGGACCGAGTCCCGGACTGTGCGAGTTCCCTTATTGTCAGCCGGAACCGCTCATCAATCCATCCCTCTATTTCTAATTTATATTGGCACGCGAGACTTCGAGCTACAGTCGTTAATTCTCAACCTTTCGTAAGTTTCGTAACAATAAAAATTGCAAAAGTAATTCCCTCATTTATGTTGTAAATAAAGTAAACCGTACTATTTTTAATTTTAGAAAAATATATTTATAATATTATTAATAGATTATAATCACATTATCGTAGTTTTATCTTCCTAGTAAACAATAACAATCGTTATCAAAATGCTTTTTTTTATAACATTGTTCTGTAAAACCTGAGAGCTAAAATACTAGTAGTAGAGTGCTGCCGTTGAATTCTTTTATGTTAAAAATAAAGTATTTGATTTACAAATTTCTTGTGAAGTGTTTATTTTATGATACAATCATTTATATTTTTTATTTTTGGTTAGCAAAAAATTTTCATTTGCTTTGTTTCGAAAATGGGAATGCCTATTTTAATAAGGAGAAAGATATGGAGGATATGGCAGATGAAAAAATTCTAGGCTGTTGCCAAATCGAACTCGAGAACAATTGTTCAGAATTCAGCATTCTAACCAACACAAGTACTGGCTGCCCGTTATAATGCGGTTATTAAGTATTAACCTATCCTTAGTGAGGTTAATAATATTTATAAACTACCATTTTGAAAACACTTGTGAACGAAAAAGTTTGATTAATATTGATTTTAATATTACGTTATTTAATAATCAATGACAAAAATTAATAAGGCTAATGTAAGTTACTCTGTTTGTTAATAACTGTGCAAACGGTAGAAAACCATAGTTAAATATATATATATATATTACTACAGTTAGGTGAACGTAGAATGTATAAAACTGCAAAAGATGACAATGGGAAAAAATTTATCTACTTTTGAAAAATAAAAGTATTAGAAAAAGCAAGACGAAAAGAAAGGATGATTTAGGAAGAAAAGTTAAAAGCAGCAGGTTAAATTAACTTAGAAAAGAAGATAATTGCGGGTAAGAAAGGATATAACAAGAAGAAAAATCAGAGAAAACTTAGAACAAAAGAAACCTAAAGATGTAAATGATATACCCCTAATAGTATTGGAATTAGGAGTAGAAAACCTTTGGTAGTAAAGATAGATGCTGATTGCTGGAAAGAATGGATCGAAAGGAATATTTTACAGACGATCTTAGATATTATACAACAAATTATTACATAAATTAAGATTATAGAATATTTGGCACTAAAAATATGAAGCAGATTTCTATGAAAATCAACATAATAATAATAAATTTTTTTTAAGATGGGAGAGGAAGGTGGAAATGCATCTATGCACGGAGTGTCGGGCTCCCAATGGGGGTCTTATCCAACCGCCATCAGCAGTCTACTGACTAAAACCTCCCCTTTCAACCAGGACTCGACTCGGAACCGTTTCATACATTACTTAAGGCCGATATTAATTTTGAAGCAAGAAAAATAGTGCTTAATAGAACGCCAAAGGCCATGTCTTATGCACAAGTTGCTGCTGAACCTGCAGCCTCCTTCAAACCAAAGGACGCGGTAACAGAACTGGCTCCAGCCTTAGCAAGTTTATTGGAAAGAATTATTGATCAGAAGTTGAAGAATCGTCCAACTAAGGACAGCAACTCAAAGCCGTCAAGGATAAAACTAACGTGACAAAACAAAAAAGTCCTCCACCGAATAATGAGCCTTCGACCAGTTCAAAGGCGAAGGAAATTGATACGAAAATGCAGAAGAAACCTGAAACTAAAGTTCAAATTGAAATAATCCCAACTCAGGGACCTGCGAAACCAGAAATAATGATTTTGGAGAAGGAAGATTTAGAAAAACAAACATTGGAGCCTCCGAAAGCACGGAGGTCTTTAATTGAGTGGGCGAGCAGTTCGGCCGCCCCATATGTTCTAGGGGTGAGTGCATCCAGTCTCAACTGTGATGTACTTCTGACAGCACCAGCGGAGCTGGTGTCATCTGATACTGACAACAGGAGATTCTCCGCGATTTATGGCGGAGGATCTGAAGACTCCATCTCCGATGCCCCAGATACCTTGGAATTAGAAATCGAGGCCTTCAGGAAGATGGAAAACGGAAGAAGAAAGAATTATCTAAGGGAAAACCTAGGCGATAACGATTGAAATAAATAATGATGAAGAAATTTTTTAAGAATTTTGAAGAATCTTAATCAAAGAATAGTTTTAATTTCTTTTGTTTGACAGTGAATTTAATTTTACAGTATTGACTACATTTTGTAAGAGATAGTTTGAGAACTAGCATGTATTTGAATTGTTTTTAAAGTGTCAGTTTTACATGTTTTTTAAGGGGCAAGAGACCTTTACACCCTTGTCATATTATGTTTCTTTTAGGGTTTTGTAATACACCTTGACAAGTCTAATTTTGGATGATCTGTTATGACAGGAATAGTCAACTGACTATGTCGCTCGTGTTTTTAACAGGGAGTGTAAGGAATTTTTCTTTTTTTTCTTTTTTATGTGGAAGGGGCTAATGACCATAGCAGTCGATGACCCTAAAATAACAAAAATTAAAAATAGATGATGTTGATGATGCCCGTGGTAAGTCATTTCCGAAACATACCATCTACGTTGCACAACTAGGGCAGTAACTGCTGTACTTAAGTGCAACACATATAACTGGCGAACGGGGGCTCCAAGTCTTTTCCTAGGGAAATGTGATCATTCTTTTTTAATGACCTTCGACCTGACTTCCAACTTCAGGTCAATACAAGGAATGGACTTTTCGATTTCACCTGTAAGTGATGTATACATCAGAACGATTTTGGACACGGACTTACCCTACCTTTTTATTTCACACCCTACCTTTCGTTGTCCACATGCCCCAGCGGTCACGCCTTGCTGTTCATGTTGTAAGGCATAACCGCCTTACTACATGGCAAGCATATGTAGTAAGGTACCCTTGTGTAGATGCATGAGAACCCTGAAAGCTTCGTTGCGTAGGAGTTTGGAGTCAGTACAGATACTGCCTGTTCACTTTCTGCCATGCCATATGCCTATCCACCGGGTGACGGGTCGGACCACCAGGGTGCTAACCCTGGATTGAGAGTACTCCGGCGTCTAGCTTTGTTATAGAAGGGATTGATTTTGCATGCATGTTTCTGAATAATTAAAGTGACAGAGGGTTCACATAAACACTTTCGTTTTGAATCAGTCAGTTCGGCAGAAGTGAAACGAAAAAGAAGTAAAGACTTATAGGGAATTAGAAATGAACTGAAAAGCCAACGGCAGGTATTTGTCGGCAGTTATTCACCCAGACCCAGGTATCTTGTGATATCAAGAGAGAATGGTAACTTTTCTAAAATGATCCCATTCTTGATTGCCCGGGATATCATCAGATGTGCTGGTGGCCCAATTAAAGAAATAAGTACGGCATTTAATGGTATGTACATCGAAACGGTGAATAACGGCTAAAGGCAGAAAATATTTGCGTTAAAGACGATTGACGAGTTCTCTGTGCTTCTTCATTCACATAAGACTTTTCATCGAAAGGAATTGTTGTTTTTCACGATTTGTTTAATCGTACTGAAGAATAAATTTCAGCTGATGCTCCAGTGAAAATATAACCCTTCTCTAGATGATGGTTGTCCGATAAGACAGATTGGATAAGTTTCATTGCTAACCCAAAACTCTCTGAAACAACTGGAGTTATTGAAAACGATTTTGATGCAGTGAAGCTAAGATTATAATTGACTCAGCATCAAGATAAATTCCCATAAGATCCGGGAAAATAAGGAAACTACCCGTTCCGTAGTGCAATAATGAAATTAGTGAAGTGATAAACAGAAGGAAATAAAGAAATAAAATACGTTATGATCAGACAATTAACAGCACCGCAAAATTAACGTTACTTGCATCAATCAGTTATGGTTCAGAATATACTTGCGGCAGTGGAAGAAACCATACATTGTTCCAATCGCCAAAAAAACATAAAAATCTGACTGATTCCTGTAGTTACCGTCCTATTTCTTTGACGTGTGCTACTGGAAAAATGAGAAATGTATGAGAAAATGCTAAATAATCAATAGGTTTGGATTTTAGAAAGAGGTTTTATTCTCGTAACAGACAGGCTTTTGACAATACGACTCGACTACTGATCAAGCTATAAATTTATAAAATATCATATATAATACTTTCATCATGCAGAAACACTCTGTTATAGTCTTCTTTGATCTGCAGAAGGCTTTTGATATGACTTGGCGTCAAGAAATAATGCTTTAACTAAATAAACGGAGTACTCGTGGCAATTTATTATTACTACTTGGCAAACTATATGAACTACTGTACTTTTGTGCGAGATATGGGTTTATAATAAGTATTCCTCAGAAAAAAGATCAGAGAATGGCTCAAAGCCATTCTCTGAAATGAATCGCTCAAAGCTTGCCAGTGAGCGGAATCTTGCTCACGATCGCCGTTTATAACTGATATTAGCCATTCCAGAAATCAGCAAAAGCGTTTTTCCAGCAACAACCCAAATATGGTGAAGTTTAAACTTCAACGAGCGGTAGACGCCTTTAATGAAGTGCAAAAAATAATAGATTCAAATTTTAACCAGAAAAAACATTTGCCTTACGCTTCTATAGGAAGATAAATCCATGAAATAGTCCTGTTTAGACTGTTGATGGCCTTCTATTTCAGTACAAAGATAATGTACCTTTCTTAGCTCTGTTATTAGATAATTCCCTTACTTGGGGATTACACATACAGGATTTGAGTTTTAGATGCAAGAAACTCCTCAATATTATTAAACGTTAATCAAACATCAATTGGGGTTCAGATAAAGAGACACCACTGCGGTTTGAACTAGCTCTGGTTCAATCAAAGCTCGATTACGGGTATGTTGTTTATTCATCCGCTAGAAAGTCGTATCTAAGTAAGTTAGATATAATACACAATAATGGAAATAGATTTGCCATAATCGATTTCCGTACAGCCCGGTGACTAATCTAATTTGCAAAGCCGGCATAATCCCATTATTACATTATAAAATAAAAATTCTACTATTAAGGTATACATCACGGCTTTTGCGAATTATGACAAGATTAGACATCTCCTATGGGAAAATAAAAGAGAAACCAGCCGTGATCATCCAACAGGAATTTTTTGTCACACACGAATAAATTCATACATACTTATCGCCGAAGATAAACCAATATGTATTATATGTGACAAACCGCACACTGTTAAGCATCTACTTGAAGAGTGTTCAGTGTATGAAAATCTCAGAAAGAGATATGGATTAAGAAATGATATTGCAGCTAATTTTAAAAACGCTAAAGAAGAAACAATAGTTACTTACTTTCATGCCAGCGGATTACTTACCTCGACTGTAGTAAGCCTTTGACGAAATAAAGATTTGTGTTATGTTTGATTTCGGATCCCGTATGTGAAAGCCCTTTAAACCTGAGAATTTCTGTAATTAATTTGTATTATCTAGTAGTTTGTGTAGTTTATTTAAATGCATTTAATGTTAGGTTTAATTTTGAATTTTTTTTTAAATCTCAGGAAGCCGTTATACCCCTTTTTCTGACGATCCTACAGGTGATTTTAGAAGTCAATTTCGATGGCTTTAGAAGTCAACGTTGTCCATACGTTTAAAAAAAAAAATATATATATATATATATATATATATATATATTGAAATTTTAGCTTTATGCATTTTTAGTTATTTTTACTTCCTTGAACGAAGTAAAGGAAGTATTATGATCACGAGAAATTACGGTTTTCAGATTTCAACGGAAATATCCATTTTGACAATCCCTGAATCCATTTTGACTAGTTTTGGCGTGACGTCTGTACGTACGTATGTACCTCGCATAACTTAAAAACGATTAGCCATAGGATGTTAAAATTTTGGATTTAGGACTGTTGCAACATCTAGTTGTGCACCTCCCCTTTTTAATTGCAATCGACTGGAGCAAAAGTGTCAAAAAATCTCTAAAACAAAAAAAATGGATTTTAGACTTTTTAACTGCAGCCTCATTGAGAGCTTTTCAACTATATTTCAAAAGTGTTACTTATTTTCAATGGTTCCAGAGTTATAGCCAAATAAAATTTTGATTAATGAAATATTTGGATCTTACAAGAGGAAGAACATCGGTTCGAATCCGACTTCATATTTTTTTTATTTATTTCTTTTTTTTTAAATTTAAATATATTCATTTATTAATAATTATGAACTTCTGATTTAAAAAAATTACAATAAATAATAATTCAGTAACAATAAAAAAAAAAAAAAAGGAAAAAATATCAGAAGTTCTTAATAAAATAAAATTTTATCTACTTTTCAATTTAAAAAAAAAAATGTGTATATGTAATTTTTTAATAGGCGTACAAGGAAGAAAATGTCATTTGGTGTCCACATCACATTTTTTACCTTTGTGTTGAGTAAAATTCTACATTTTGTGTTATCTTTAGTCAGTAAGTTTGCCTGCAAATACAAGCAAACCTACTGACTAAAGATAACACAATGAGCAAATCTATTAATATTTTCTACAATTTTTAGGCTTGGGAAAAGATAAAATTAGGAGCTGCTCAGGAAAGTTGAAATGTGTTAAAATTTTACACTCTTAAGCTTAATTTCACTCTTAATTTTACATTTATCAGCGGCAATGCCAGTGATTGTATTATCTATTCTTCACTGAAAAGTAGAGGTGATTCTGACGGGAAATTGAAGAAGGGAAATTAATATTAAAAATTAAACATATCACTACTGAATTAATTGTATCAAAAGTAATCACAAAATTTATGTTAAATAGAGGGAAAATATTAAATCTTTGTTAACGGAACCGAGGGATGAAAATGGTTTACTTTATAAAGAATCGATACTACCACTGGGAGGTGGTAAATTATAGGTACTAATGATGTGCAACTGATAGATGCTTAGCGGTCAACAAGATCGACCGCAGCAAGTTCAGGAGCAAATTCAGATGAACGTCCCAACTGATGTTAGTGTTGGATAGAATTTTATGACTTAATAAAATAACTGTACCTCTATGAGAATTACGAAGTAGAGGAAAACAGGCCCCACACAGTAAGCCGAGTGAATTAAAGACGTCATACTATTACTAGTATTTTCTCCTGCAGACAACATCCAGTTTAAGAAGTTCGCCAGTCTCCGTGGCGCGAATGGCAGCGTCTCGGTTTTTCATCCGGAGGTCCTGGATTCGAATCTTGGTGAGCATGGCATTTTCACACGCTACAAATAATCCATCTCATCCTCTGAAGCAATACCTGACAGTAGCCCCAAAGGATAAACAAAAAAAAAAATACCTTTACCTATCCATGCTTACTTAAACAAAGCAAGCATTACTTAAACCTAAACATTTTACCAACAATAGAAGCTTGTCTTTTCTCTCAATTTTAAATAAGTTTAAATCATTATCAGCAGAAATATTTTTCTTGTCAATATTTACATATTTATACCATTAAATTCTAATACTCAATTCTGAGACTCGCAACTTCCGTGTCCTCATTTTCTGTACTAATTATTCTCTTACGTTTATTACTCTGAAAATATTTTTTGTAAAAATAGCTAAAACAGCTGCAAATAATTTATTTTCTCTAAAAATACATAAGTCAGCGTGATCAGGTTGGAATTTTTAATTTCATATGTCCCGGCAACATATTCATATATTTTTGCAACATATCTGAGTCGATTGAACTACAGTTCTTAACTAGAATGAAATTTCTCTTCCGTGACTATATGAGACAAATTTGTATTCTGTATTTTTCTGGAATCATTGTTTATTCTGTACTGGAATTTTAATTTTTTCCGAAGTACGAACCAAAAAAAAAGGAGATGAAACATCGTACTTTTTAAGTACCGATTCTTTTTAGGGATTTTGACCTCAATCTCTACAAGATTTGATTTTAATTCCTGCAACTTTCTAATCAGTTTGTTCTGTTATTCCCTTACTAAGATAAGAGTTCTGCATGACGAAAATAGAAGAAAGAAATAAAAACTACTAGGACTGGATGAAATACCACTAGAATTACTATAATGTTAGTTGAAATTGAACCGATTACTTCATATTAACAGGCAAATTGTACAAAAAGTTGGAAATCTTTTCAGAATTCAACAGAATTATAAAAGGTTATTTTTATTGTAAAATTTATATTGGAAGATAAGTAAAAGAAAAAACTAAGTTATTATTTTTTTTTAAACTAATTTCTCTAGAAATTATAATTCTAGAAAAACTAGTCTCAGAAAAGATTGAAATAAAATGTTAAAATTTAAAAAAAAATTGTTTAATTGAGGAGAAATAAGTAATCATCCGAAGATGAATTAAGTAGCCTTGTCTTCGATAAAGAGTATTATATCGAAAAGACAAACTTTAACATAAAAAAGGAATGATATAAGGATGCCATTTATTTTTTAAAATCGTGTGTAGAAGTTATACTCAATCTGTTAAACTCAAGTTGGAATAAGCGTTCATATTGCTGGTACGATATTCACTTCAGTATGAATTGAAACTCGTGTCGTAAAATTTTTGTTATTACATCATTAAAATATAAACTTTCAATATTGCTCTAAAATAATTAGAGTGATTTTCTTATACGATTGTCATTTTTACTTATTCTTAACATTTAAAGTAAGGTTAAAATTTATTACGAGACAGAAATTAACAGGCAATTATTGTTTATTTCATTCTTAATCACTTATTTATTTTGTCTTGCGCGCGTATGTATGACTATATATTAAAATTATGGAAAAGGGTTTTCAGGACAAACGTTGGGATAAGCGCATAGAATCAAGAATTACTTTTTCTGCAAAGAGTCGGTTATTTTGCTGTATTTCGAATATTTCGTGTTGTAATACAGTTTTTGAAAGTTCTTTTCTAAACAAAAACAAACACTCTTTGTTTCTTCATTACCAATTTCTGTAAAACTGAGAAACCGGCGAACGGTTTTCATTGCCGTCACCTCCGTTGTCACTATCAATGCACCCGTCTATTTGTCTATATCTGCTAGTACTAAACCACTACATCATTACCTGTTACAGTTTTATGCGTTTCTAAATCTTTATCAACCTCTTGATAATCTTCAAACAATGCATTTGACAACGATTGGTTTTGCAGACTATTGTCCCATTCCACTAAAGATTCTTCTTCGCATGTGACGTCAGTAATTTCGCCAGCCTTCGCATGTCAAAAGCAATTTTTTTCAGACAGCGGAGAAACCTCATTCCATGATCTTTCTAACATAATTATAACATCCAGAATAGTTATTTGTGTTTCCTTTTTTTTATCTAAATCCTGTATCATTTGTAAAATTAGATATTTTTTGTAGTGAACTTTTACAGACTTGATCACGCCTTAATCTAAGGGCTGTAAGACTGTTGTCGTTTTCGGTGGTAAGAACACTGACTTTATACACGAAAGATTTTCAACGTGTGGATGAGCCGGACAGTTGCCAATGAGCAGCAGTATTTTGTCACTTTCAATCTATAATTCATGATCCCACTCTCGTAACCAAGACGTAAAGATATCACTTGTCATCCAAGCTTTCTTGTTACTTTCGTGCATAACAGGAAGCGATTTAAAATTGTTAAAACATAGGAATTTAGCACTTTTCTCTATAACCAGAAGTTTTTTTTGTCAGTTCCAGTTATATTTGCAGCAATTTGATTTTGTTTTGATAATTTTCTCCTCGAACATGTTTCGCCTCTAAACCGAAGGGTTCTTTTTTCTGGCGTCATTTAAAAAAAAAAGACCGGATTCATCAGCATTATAGATTTTTTCGTCCGAATAACCCTCTTTTAATTTTGGCCAAATGGCTTCTAGCCATTTTTCTGACACATCGGCTAGAGCTGCTGCAGCCTCGCCGCTTATTCTCCCCGACACAATATCGTGACGCTGACGGAACCGTTGTATCCAAGCTGAAGTTATTTCACGTAATTTACCGAATTTTTCAGAAAAATTATTCGCGTTAGTTTGCAATATAGGCCGCGCTAATAGGGATATCACTAGCCCTCTGGTATTTAAACAATTTTAACAGCGCTTGGTCCATATCATTATATTGACTAGGGCGTAATTTTTTTTGATTTCATACTATTTGTATCAAAAACTTTCTTAATTTTTTTACTGTTCTTCCATATCACCGATATTGTTGAATGACCTACGCCTAATTCTTGGTCAATGTCTTTATTAGTTTCACCATTCTCTAACTGTCAGATAATCTGCGCCTTTTCTTCTATCGTGAATGTTTTTCGCGAAGTCATAATTAAATAAGTGTTAAATGAATTACTTAGGATATGTAAAATAAAATACTGTGCCTACAGGATGTGATACGCTCACAACAAAAGATTAATAACAACTGAATGTGGCTGTTCAGTTTACAATAATCTGGTTCAGGAAGAAAATAAGAAAAACAACTACAGTATACATGTAGGTAAAAAGGAAAACGTGACTCATCTTAACCGTCAAAATATTTCTGTAGCTACAATGTAGATATACTACGTTACTGACGAGTCACTTCCGTCTGTCATTATAAGCGATAAAATGTTGCATTTCAGTAGAAAAAATAAGTCATAATAACCGATATACCACTATAACGTTGTAAATATAAACAATATACATATTGTATTTTATTAACAGCATACCAAATCAACCAAGAGACAAGTGTACATATATATATGATATCAAGTTGAAGAAGATGTCAACTTGAGTTATTATTGATAACGTTTCTTGATGTCTTCGTCCTATTAGATCAGAAATTCCTCATACCGCAAATAAATTTTCTGGTATTAAACGTAGATTTAATAATTAGAAAAAAGTGAAAGAAAGAAATGTAGAAAGTAAACGGGTTAAAGGAAACAAAATCAGAATACAAGAGGCAAATAATTTCATAAAAGGATAAAAACAAATAGATTGAGATTAAAGCATTTGCAGTTAAAAGGAACAGATAATTACATTCAATTTATCTTGTGGCTAATGATAAAATAAAAAGATTGTTTATACTTTTTAAAAAAGCTTGTCGAAAAGGACCATAAATAAATTACGAATTTGCTAAAAGGTATGATAAGTTTTTACTGGATGTTCAATTAAATTATACGCGCTATAATTTGAAAATTGTTTATTCTAAAAATTGATATTTTAATGGAAAATAAACAGCTTATTTTATGTATTAACAATCGAAACTGATTATAACATCAGCATGAAAGGGACGTTCACAGTACGCTAAGAAATTATTGATAAGACGGGCGAGTCAACATCTGCCAAGCGGGGATCGCTTCAAAGAGAAATAGAGTTAAAAAGATTGCAAAGGAAAAACCAATTATGATTGTTTATGAAGCTTCATTGCATGTTTGATGAGCAATTATCCGCGAGTTCCAAGAGCAAATAGCTGTGGCCAAGCTCGTATGGTTCTCCTTACCTTCATTTATATAGAGCAAACTGTATAACGTACACATTATACATTGATGTGCGCGCAGCCACATTTCACCATCTAATTTGCGTTCTATCCATTCTTTAAACTATTTCGGTTAATTAGATTTGGGAGAGTAGTGTAGTTATTTCGTTACTGAATTCTTATTTAAAAAAATTAACTACTATCTGGTAGATTAGTGTCCTGAAAGAGAAAACTTACTTCCTCACAGGAGAAGCTCATAAACGAATTCTTTTTGTTGAAAGTGGTAAACAATTTTTGTTGCAAATGAATAAATAATTATTACATTTATATTTATTAAATAAATGCTTTTATGTTTATTAAGTGATTGCTTTGTTACCGAGTTATGGCTAGCGAAAATTAAAACTAAAATTTTCGCCTGGATTTCGGTTACTCCGATGAAATTTTTAACACCTTATATATGGGGTAAACGTGATCGGCTTTATATTTTTTTGACCTGAAAAATCTAATAAAGTAGGTTACAGAACTGTATCTTCTATAGTTTTCACGATATCTAAGTAAGAGAAAAATTTATGGTGACGAAAAACACGTTCTTTTAGATCTCAAGTACAAAAACTTTGTTAAATGACTAATAAATGCGTAAAATTTATTACAGAAACTTGTAAAGAATTTGATTCTGAGAAGATCTGATGTAATAAAGTCTATGGAAAAACAAAAAAAAATCAACTTTTATTTAAAAAAAAAAGACATAATATAACTTAATAGAAAAACGTTATGAATGTGTAGAAATTAAAAAAACAGTTGTTTTTTTTATAATATTTAGATCTTGGAAAAAATAAAATATTTTTAACTTACTTAGAAAAACACCCACTGTCGTTTATACTATATTAATTTACAATAAATGTTAAAAAATTCCACCGTTGACATCGGTGAACTTTTCAACTCGTTTCAGTCTTCTGTCACCAACCTAATTATATCTTCGCGTACTTTGATGAGAGCAGAGAATTGAGAATGCGAGCGATCAATTCATCACGTATGACTGACTACCTTTTGTTTCTACACAACGTATTTAGTCCATCTCCATAAACAATAACCTAAGAGAGTAAGGTCCGGTGATCTAGGAGGCCAATTTACCGACCTCTACCTCCGATCCATTTACCAGTAAACCTTTCATCTAAGAATTGTCTTACTTCATTGGTAAAATGTGATGATAGTATATTTCAATTTGTTTTGCCAATGAAAATGTTCAAGCACTGTTAGAAATTCATTGCTTAAAAATTCCCAATAATTTCTTTCCGTGACACGTTGTACTAGTATGAAAGGGCCTATTAATCGGTGTCGATATTGTCACAACAAAAGTTTACCGAAATGTGTTGCTGGAAATTTGACTCAACCACAGCATGTGAGTTTTCTTCAGACCATCGATGTGAATTCTGTGTATTGTTTATGCCATTACGGCTAAAATACGCTTCGTCCGAAAATAATATGAACGGAATTAAGTGGTAATTATCGTTAATCCATTGAAAAAACTACAGTCTTCAGACATGGCCACCAAATTTGCGGGGAGGGGGGTGGAGCCGCAATCGTCACAAGGTGGGTGTCTTCTCCTATGGTGGTTAGGATGGTCACCAAGTTGGAGGTGTTGAACTCACAGAACTTGATATTGACGTAGTCCGTGAGTATGTAGTATGTAATGTTTCCATTAATTCCATTCCACATTTGTGGAATGTTGAGTCGTGTAGAAATTCTTCGGGTGCTCGTTGTAGGAATTAGCTGTACCACCTAAAGTTCATCCCCATATATCTATCTGTTGACGTTCAGATAAAATATGTGTGCTGGGAAGTGAACCACTTTCTCAAACGTTATTAAACATTCTACAAAATCCTTTACGGTTTGGAACAACTCGTTCAGGATAACTACGTTATTCTTCCACCCTAGAAGGAGCATTTCCATCCAAAAAACCTTACACAGAAATCATATCAGTATATTTTTCTTGAGTGAACAGATGCAAAAATTTTCAAATCAAAGAAATCAAAACGGAATTTCACTTTTTTAAATTCAGAATCAATTGGAATAATTTAGGTACATTTTAGAGTACAGGAAACACAAAAACATTACATAACTTGATTCTCAAAAATAATTAAACACAACCAAAATTATGTCAAAACCCACCTATACCGCGTAACTTATATTATTAACACGTAACCGCAATTTTATGACAACGAGTAATTCAAATTAATTTCGAAGCATCAAGTTAGTGTTGCCAACCTAATTTTTCAAGGGTCTAAATTTTTTTTACTAATAACGGGTTTTATTTTTACAAACTCATAACAATTTTCTATTAAGCTTTATTTTTATTTATAAAACTTAACTTTATCTTGTTTACTGTGGACTTTAATACATCAAATTTCTATTTTTAGACACTTTTTTAAATGATACGTTCCAAGCCATGCTTGAC
The DNA here is from genome assembly GCF_047948215.1 of Lycorma delicatula. Taxonomy (NCBI): domain Eukaryota; kingdom Metazoa; phylum Arthropoda; class Insecta; order Hemiptera; family Fulgoridae; genus Lycorma; species Lycorma delicatula. The sequence continues at coordinate 264,469,352 of NC_134455.1, read as the reverse complement.
TTTATTTTCATATCTGAAATATTGACTCTTCATTGAGTATGAAAATAAAATAACAAATTTGGTAAATAATTTGAACATTTTAGAAGAAGCAAATTTACTATTAACAACTGAAATGTTTAGAAAAAATGCCATTTATTAACGCAAAAATAAACATAATTTGATGAACGAGCAGATTGGGAAACGAACGAACTTAGCAAGTATGGGGTTTGGATGTACAAACAACAAAATTTCTTTGCCATTACGGATAATGAAGTGACTTTTCACATCACTACACATAAAGACATCGTTCGTAATTTAAAAAAAAAAAAAATATTTTTACTATTTAAATTTTCGTTAAATGTGTTGATAGATTTTAATATATCATTTTAATAATAGACGTAGACTATATTTTTGTTAAATGTTTAAAATTTATTTGTTATTAAAGTTTTAATTTTTATCAATTGATTACGGTTCAATGTATTTGTACTATTTATACTTCATAAAAAATATAACATTCAGAAAATTACTAGAATAGTTAATGTAGGCTCACGTCTTTGTTGCTAATTATTTTATCAATTAATTCTTTATTTTCAATTTTTCAGAAATTTTCTCTTATTTACATATTATTTTAAAATAATATTCTACGATTAATTAATTACGTAAAGTAATTTTTCTCAGTAAGTTTCTCTTTTATTCGAAATTCATTTTGAACAATTTATTTAAAATTTTATACATTTACGTTTTACGGTTATTATCACTGTAGAAATTTGATTTCACTTGTCTTCTAATAACTTTATATTAATTTGTCACTGGAAGAGTTATGAAGAAAGTTACTAATAATTTTATTCTTGTAGAAGATATGACTAAATACATTTTTATTTGCGTAATTTATTTTTATTCCTGTGTTGTACTGAAAACTCGTTTAGATAAGATTTAAAATTCCTTATATCTCATTTAAAAATTTTGTTCTTGAAATGAAGGGGTGAAAGATAAGTTTTTGCAGTCAGGTAACAAAATAACCAGGGTTTATGCTGTTACAGGTGATTTGTTGTTATTATTTTGTAGAAGCCGGTCGGGTCTCTGTTAAAAGAGGTTCAGATGCCGGTTGATATTCATTGGCTCTCTAAATATTAACTGTGGGAGGATTAATTGATGAGAGATGATATTAGAAAGGATGAAATGGCAGAGTGAGGATTAATGAAATGCTGAGGAATTAATTGACCAGGATGTACGGCATTGTGAGGGAAACGACGCTAGACGGAACGTGCGAATGAAGAATGTTAGTTGGTAAAGAGAATTTCTGAATTCTATAGCAAGTAATATTCATCCTCCTAACTCCCTCGCTTTTCATATAAACTATTCCATAAAAATAATAAAATTTAAAATTCATTATTAAGCTTCCGTTGTTCAGCAACCATTAAATAATTTATTATTCAACATTATAAATAATGAATTTTTTTACCAATTAATACTTTATTACTAAAAATTGTTATCTTGTTTACTTAGTGATTTGCAAATTTATTACTATAAATTACGTTACTTCTCAGTTTAAAGTCTCAACTATGATAGGCCGAATTATTCATCTAATATCAACCGTATCATTGATACTGGGTTTATGAAGAAACAAATGTGAAAGTTGTAAGTCATTTTGTACAAGCCTTATTCAGTTATTGTTCCAAAATTTAGCCCCATACGATATAGTATGATTCTGTAATAAGATTATGGATGTTTGCTTTTTTTGTAACAAGTTCTATCTAACAGAAGGAAAGGTGTGTGTGTGTGTATATATTTTTTCTTTACCTGTAAAGCAACTTGTCCTGACAGATTCATCAATGTCCAACAAAAACTACTGAAGATAAATTGATGAAAATTTATTTACATGTTCTTCTTACGGCGTAAGTTCACACTAAGAAATGAACTTTTGAAATCCCTAATTTAAAAAGTTAAAATGGATTTTGATTTTTCATTTTGAAACTCTACTATTTTTTTTTAATGTCCTGTTAACAAATAAAGATATCAACTTAATTTTGTGTGTGTGTAATTTTCATGTAAAAATTTAAAAATTCTGTCTAGATTTTTTGAAATTTGATCTTAAAGGAATGAAGAAAGGTAGAAAACTTTGTAAAATGATTGCAAATTTCGCCCATTTCTGATCATAATAAACGAGATATTCATTAGTTTTGGTCATGCTAATACTTTTCAGATTCAAAAATTATATTCGGTTTTTTTATTTCAATTTCGATTTTTTAAAGGGTGTAATATGTATGTCGCGTCGGCTCAATCAACACAGCCACTGTCACTGTTACTGTGTGTGCAAAGCGACTGACTGCACTTACCTCCGGTTATTTGATTAAAAAACGTAAAATAAAAAGAAATTAAAAAATAAAAAAAAGACGAGAAACGAAATACGGTCAACCCCTAGCGATATTTGTCGAGCAACGCTAAGAACCGGTGGTAACCACCTATTACTACTATTTTTCAGATTGAAGCCGAGTAATTTGAAAATTGCAGTCTTCAGATCACTCAAAGTGGACAGTCTTCGATGATCAAACTGTCGGCTTGTGTATCATTTAACGACCCAATTCTAAGTACGATGAAATGTACTGACAATCCCTGATATTAGAAACTAGAAGAAACTTACAATGGTTAACTAAGAAAGTTGAAATAGGTCTATTTAGTAGAGAATGAGACTTGAAAATGACTGCTTCATTGAATTCAATGGTAGCATGGTAATATTCATTCCGAGTTCCAGTGCCTATCAGATTGGATGTTTCCAATCTTTATATAATTTTTATAACATTAGCAAAAATATATATTAGAATATTTCTTTGAAAAAAAGTCGTATGTTGAAGTTGACAACCTCCTTTTCTGAAATATGTTAAAAGTTGACTCCATATATTTCTTTATAACCAGCGTTTATATTTTGTTAATTTTTTAAATTCCACTTATTTCATATTTTTATTAGATTGGTATTCAAATAAAACTAATGATTGACTATTTTATATTTAAAATATACTTGATTTTCTTTGGTGTATGTACCGTAATATTTAATTATTTTGAACTAAAAGTACACTTTAAGTTGGGTGGTATCTATATGAGTTTCCACTCCCCTTATATCATCTAATATTTCTAAAAACCACTCGATTTTTAAAAGAAAAAGAGAGAATCTTGAACAAATCTGGAAAGTTTAGTAACTTTATCGCTATAAGTTTTTTAATAAAAGAGAATAACAGCTGATGAATTTTAATCAATAAGTTGATAAATGCCTGTATAAAAATTATTCTGATTTTTATCAGATGAAAAACATCTGATATTGTCGGACAATAATTTTTTGTTGCCAATAATTTAATCGCTCTTTGGTTTGATATAATTCTTCCGATCTTAATTTGTGTACACGTTCTCTAGTTTTCACATTTTCTCTCTCGTTATATTCATCATCCTCTCTTAATATTTTAGTTCTTTAGTTGGTCTTAACGTTTTCTTCCTCTTTATACCTATCATCTTCTCTTAATATTTTTATTCTTTCTTTGGTTTTAACATTTTCTTCCTCTATATTTTTCGATAGTAGACATACATGATTCATCAACATATTATTTTATTTCTATAATGGGGTGACATAAAATATCATCTCTTTTGGCTGCTTGAAAAAATCAGAAAGGTTTTAAATACACAGAAATGGCCTGTGCAGATCATTGTTTGAGACACAAATATGAATCATGAAGACCGTTGTTTAATAAATTAACAAAAGTTTAATCTATGATCATGTGTTTATATTTATTTTTGCGTAGTCTTTTCTAAAAGAATAATCACTAAAAATTAAATAACATTATCCACCATCAAACTAGACAACGTAAATGTTTTTGTTTAACTTAACACAATACTTCGATTTACGAAAAAATATTTTATTGTATTTTTAATAAATTACCAATCCATTTAAATCATCTTTTCCTCTGTTTAGTGAAAATAAGATTGAAATATTTTCTTTTACAGAAACAATATTACTCTATCAATTAATTTTTAAATAATGATAATTTAAAAATACCCTGAATTTTCTGGATATCCATTAAGGGGTCATAAGTATGTGCTGAAATAACTTTTATTAACGCCTTCGAAAGTGTGATTTGTTTTGGTGTTTTATTTTCACACATTTAAGTTAATATTATTTCATATGATTATATTTTAATTTATTAATATTAACTCTAGTACACCTATTTAAAAAAACATATATTTTGTGATGCCATTCTGATCAAGGGTTTATCACGGTTTCCCTCAATGCAACCACCAGGCAAATATTGGGAAATTTCCTTTTTTTTATATGTGGATTAGCGTTTCTATCCATTTCTGAAGTAAACTGTGTGAGAGATTATTAAGTATACATCAGAATCAGAAAATATTCGTTAGTAACATTTAAAAACAAAATCATTCGTACACTACATACTCCAACAAGAACATGCATAGGGTATTAAGCTAATTTTCAATAGATTTTAAACAACTCGTGTCGTTTAATCTACGGCACGCCGATGGATGACTTGTTTTAAAATAAATAATTGCCGTTCGTCGTGAAGTATAACGTTTAGCCTATTTTAAATTCAGCTTACGTAGATTTTAAAATTGGATTGATCTTGTGTTTTATAGATATGGAAAAGGTATTCGACAGAGTACAGTGGGAAAAGTTAGTTGAGATTCTGAAAGAAAAGACACTTGTTGGAAGGATAGGAGACTGATCAGAGAATCGTATATGCAGCCAAAAGCTGTTGTAAAAATTAATGAGAATCTCACAAATAGTTTGAATTAGTGTGAGGAGTGAGGAAAGGCTGATACTTATCACCAACACTATTTACAGTTCGCGTTGAGGAAATGTTGAAAACATTTGGAGAGCCTAAAAGGAGGGGCATAGATGGAGGAAATATAAATTGCGTCAGATTTGCTGACAATCTACTGATTGTAGCTAGACACTCAGATATTAGAAGGAATGATAAAACTATTGGAAGTAGGGATGAAGAAATATGGCATAAAAACAAATCTGGGGAAAACAAAAGTTATGCAGGTGAATGAAAGGGAAGATATGGATGTTTCAACAGCAGAAGGAAAAATTGAACAAGTCAAAAGTTACAGATGTCTCGGTAAAGTACTAACTGAAGACTGTAGGAATAAAGAAGAGAATTGCAGTGACAAAAGAAGCTTATTTAGGCTACTCTGAATCTGAACCTGAGGAAGAGATTGGCAAAATGCTATGTTTGGAGTATACTTTTGTACGGCAGTGAAACATGAACTAGGGAAAAGAAGAAATATATAATCGAGGTTATTGAGATGTGGGTCTGGAGGAAGATGGAAGATAAAATGGGTGGGCAAAATAAGTAACGTAGAAGTATTAAGAAGAATAAATGAAGGTAGAACTATATTAGTGAATATCAGAAGGAGGAAGGAAAACTGGATCGGGCACATATTAGGGGAAAAGGAATAATAAATACAGTTCTTGAAGGCTCCATTGAATGTGAAAAAATAAGAGAAAGGAAGAGACTGAAGTTAATATATGACATAAATGATAGTGAAGGTTATCATGAAACTAAAAGAAAGCATCGGACAGAAACAGATGAATACAACGGTGATGCCAAGGTCTGCCAACAGGTAGTACACCGTATAATGATGATGAATGATGGAATGTAATTAATGTATAATTTTATTAACAAATTACAGAATAATAATAACAAACATCAAAACTTAAAAAAGAAAAATTAAATCCAACTAGAATTCAATTTCAATTTGTCATACATGAGTTAGATCTATTTTACAATTTATTTTTTATAAAAATTAAAAATGGTGTTGTCACTTTGTACTATATATTTTTACATCATGATTGTAAAATGATAAATAATATTCGTAATGTCATCTCACTTTAAAATTCCTTTAATACTGACATTTTATTGATGTTCTGCATTTAATTTAATTTGATAAATTAGGTTCCGATCTGAGAAAAGATTTACTCTCTTCTAAATATAATAAAACAATTTTTCTTTCAAACATATGTTTGGTGGTTTACAAGATTATCCACGTAAATAATCTTACGTCGTTTATTTTTTATATTTATCAAACAAAATAACATTTAAAGTTATTGGCTTTGATGTACATTTTCTAAATCACGGAAAAATATAGCTCTCAGACCGTTAGTTTGGATAAAAATTTATATGAAATATTATTTGTTTGTAATTCCCTCTTTTTTGAGAGGGAAAATTTCTATGTAAAATTGTGAAGTCAACCACCAGATTGATTCAGTATTAAATTGAAATATAAGGCAGGAAGAGGAAAATATAAAGATGTCTGATGGGTCGCAGCTGCCGGTCTATTTCCCTTTTTTTCCAGACTGATGAAAGGGGAAAGAGGATAAACCCCTGTCGACCGCTGTGCACCCTGAATATTGCGATTTTAAAAGCAGTCATATGTGAAATGTATTTATACTACATTATTCAGGTCTCCATGAAGTTATTAACACGAAGCAAACACCGACCTTGTCATGTAACGAAAGAATTAAAAATGAAAAGTTAAGCTACTTAAATGTTTTTGATAACTATCGTACTTTTAAGTATTTTTAAAACGTTATTTTAACTTTAAATGATGATTTGGTAAAGGAAAAATCTATAATTATCATTGGTTTGTTCGAATGATCTTTCAGTACTGAAGCATCTTTAAATTCACATATCGTTATAATATCCACATTTATTGTGTAAAATATATATCCATAGAAAGGCTAGTGTTTGGTTTGGTATTATTACCAAAGATTTTGTTTTAAATTACTTTCAAATGAGAAGTAATTTCAAACCAAATTGAACTCGGATTTGAATTAGTGTAATTGAGGGTTTTACATTCGTAATCTAGTAAGTGAATGTTGATCTAATGAAATAGTTATTTACGAATAAAACATAATTAAAATATTGTTTTTCTTCATAGTTTGATAGATTTTACAACAAATATTGCTTCATATTTCACCGGATGAAAAATATTTAGGGAATTATAATTAAAATCGCTTTTTTAATAAAGGATAAAAGGACAAAAATATTATTTTTAAATAATTAATATTATAGCTAACAGAACTTTTCTTAGTTAAACGTAATACAGTTTTCACAGTTAAGTAATAATTCTCAGATATTAATGAATTAATAAGTTATAGATAGGGCTACCAGATTGAAATTTGAAAAGTTATATTTTCATATGTATTTTATTTTTTAGTGAATGTCGGTTTAAAAATGTCTACAAGTTATTACTAAAACACCTGAATACATTCATCAGAAACTAATTTCTATTTAAAAAACACAACTGGCATAGAGTCGAAAAACTCAACGTTTACGAAAGTATAAGCTTACCTACTGATATTAGTGTTGTACTATAATACATATTATAGTAACCTTACATAATAAGGTAATAAGTATTAAGGTATTCTTAAATTTAATTAACAATTTTTGCAAAATTCACTATTGTAATGTTACTATAAAATTTTATTACTTATTAGAGGATAACATCTATGTCAATAATTAGTTATCTCTTATCATTTCTTTACCTGATTCATTTTCTTCTTTACCCGAAATTAAAATGTGAGTTTCAATGAGTTAAAAAAAAGTATGTTATTGGTCTTTGTAAGAAAAGTAAATTGAACAGAAAACCGTAACAAAGAGAGAATAAATAAGTAAACAAAAATATAACCTTTAATAACCTTTTTTTTTTGTTATATGGGCATAACCAAAAAAAAGCAATGTAAAGGTTACATTTTTGTTTACTTATACATTGTTTCTTTGTTTCGGTTTTCTGTTCAGTTTACTTTATATTGTTTATACGGTAATATGTTACCCATGCATTCTACTTAGATTGTACTAATTGTCAAAGAAATAAAAATAATATTTTACTGATTTTTCGAAGAAAAGTAAGGTATTACTTTCGGTATCAGTGGGGGGTCAAACTAAATTTTCTTTACGTTCTGAGATATTACGAGTAAAAAATACCATTAACTTAAGTTAGAGTTTCTTTTTATTTTTATATATAAGCCATGTATAAATTTTTTTGGCTCGAAATTCTCCAAAACTAGAAGATCAATTTCATTAAAATGTAGATATGCTGTAGTAGTATATCTGAAGTTGCGGATATGAATATTTGTGAAGGTTGGTTGAATCGTTCTTGAGTAAATTTAAGGTGGAAGGAACTTGAGCGCGGCTAGTGAGAAGTGTGGTTCGGTATGATGCTGCAAGTCGTCTCTTTATATGTGGTTTTTATTAGCGACATTGTTTGCCGTATTCAGATAGCGTTACCTACTTTGAAGGGCATGATTTCTGAGTATGTGTTTTTTTACCTATGTTGACCCTCATGTTTATTGGTGTATTTTTCATACGCGCTTATACAGTGAGTCACAGTGATGAGCGAGTTGAAACTTGACGCTTGATGCAGCGTCTACTGGTTAATCGAACGTATTTAGTGCCTTGTAATCTGAAAATCAATGGTTTCTGATTACGAAATAGTAAGAGGTTCGGAATTATTAACTTAGTACTGATTATCTTGTTAATGTATATTACAAATATTGGTTTATTTTTATTTGTGTATGTATAGTTTTATTTTATTTTAATTTTCTTCTTGATTATTTACCTATTTCTGTTTCTTATTTATTTTTTAATTCGTTTTCTTTCCGTATAGAGCCTTTTACTTTTATTCCTTTTTTTACTGATTTCAAGTTGCTTATTTTTCTAATTTAAGGAAACAAAATATGATAACGAAAAGTCTGTCTTCTTGCACAGAACTGCGCAAGTGGTTTTTAATTTAAAATACTGCCCAATCGAAAAGAATATTTAATATTTTTAATGTGTGTTTATTATTCAGCAAGTTTTTATTATAAATAACGCTTTTAATTTGATTCTTCTTTTAAGTTACTATTTTATACAATTTATGACAATCAGATGTCAATTTAATCGTAATTTTCTGGTTATCTTAATCATGTGTTTTTTTTTTTAAGTTACATCTATTGACTGACACTTGGATGAATATATATGTATGCATATATTTCTTTCTGTTTCAGTGGAAACCAAGATGGGGAGTTGTTACGAAATTATCACCTGCTGCAGGTAAAATATATTCTATGATGTTTATATAACTATACTTATATGTATATATCATTTTTCTTAATGAATATTTTTTCTATTCAGTACTTAGCTTAGAAAAAAGGAAAAATAATACCAGTGGGAAGAACAAATTAAACAAATAAGTAAATACATAAACTGAAAAAGAAACGATCCTCCAAACTTACTTTTCAATCCATATTCATCAATCTGGACAACGGGTACATTTTCAGTTTTTCTTGAAAAATAATTTTTTTCCTCCAATATGGTAAAAAGCTGTCATTCGTGATATTATTAATTCGCATTTATTATACGTTTAGATAGAATGCCATACAAAAGTGTAATGTGAAAAGAAAGTTATAAACAGATGAATCAAAATTTGATTGTTATTAATAAAAAATAATCCGTAAATTCATTATTATTTTTCTTTAACTATGAAGATTTGAAGGTAAAAATAATTTTCAACTTTGGAGCACAGGAGTGGTTTAATTTTTAACCTCCAAATAATGTTGGTAAAGTTCAAAATAGCTTTTTATTCTGTTGATTCAGTTTTAACTTCTTGATCAATATTATTTTTATATAAGAAATAGAATATCAACATTAATATGCTAATAGTAAGCTACTGCATTTCTACTGTATTATTTATCTAGTCATACAGTACGAACAGGCTGACATCCAATAATAGTTACTGGTGGATGCCATGCCGTCCATACATGGCATTTTGACACAGGAACTTTGAATGAAAGGCAGAGATGCACCACTAGGACACTGAGGTAAGACAATTTCATTATTTTAGTGGAATATTCATATTTCGCGGTTTCATATACTAGTTTGACAGAATTACAAATAAACTTCTCCACTACGTGCAAGGTTTTACTGTAGTCTAGGTCGGTGAGAGGTCCAGGCTTAATACCAGAAGTAAGTACATACCGCTCGTGTAAAATAATAATTATAAAGAAGACAAGGATTTGAATTCATGATTTTGGGATGCAGAAAATATTTTAATACTGAAGCATTGTCGTAAAAAAGAAAGAAGAGAATTACGAAGAATTAATCTAATACCTGATGAAAAGTTCTTTTCTATCTCTTATTTGCATACATCATTATTAAGCTATTGGCCATTATTCTAAAAATACCGTTTGTTTACTTTGACATTGTTTGTAGGAGATATTACCTTACGCTAACAGTGGAATTAAAATTCTGTACTTGATTTTTCTCGTTCTGAGGATAACCGCATCTGGAACAGTCATTTTATTTAAACCAAAATAGAAAAAAGTAATTTACTAGTATAATCAGTTATACTTAAGTAACAGTAACAATTTCTATAAGTAACCTTCAGAAATTCTCTATTCTTCACAAACATATCCTCATTGACTCTAATTTCAGTAGAGCTGGTGTTAAGACAGTATAAAACAGATTTTAAGATTGGCTGGCGAATGATTAATTTTCATCCTTTTATAATTCGGTAAAAAACATAAACTTTGTCAAAAATATCGATTGTTTTTACATTCCACAAGAAAAAAACCAAGAAAAAAGTAAGATTAAGCAAGAACATCAAAAGATTATATAAATGAATAAAAATCATTTTCAGGGAATTTTTTCATTGGTAAATAATTTGAATCTGGTTTGAAAATAAGTTTTTCTCATCCATAAAGATGTAGTTTTGCATCCGTGTTATTTTCTGATAGTAAATTAAATATTTTTAATAAGTTTTCTCATACCTTCTTTTATTACTTTATTACTCCTTTGAGGAGTAGTAAATATGGAAAGGTTCCGTCTCTGTTATTCAGTTTTTCTTATTATAAATATTAATATGACCTTAACCATTACGTTACACTAAGTATTACTAAATCTTTACTAATGTTAATAATATTTTTAATAGTTAATTTATTTTACTGATGTCAATTTTATAATGTATAGTAGAGGAAAAAAATATTTTGTTGGGGCATTCTCTTACACTCTCAATTTTTATAACCCCTGCTATAAATGTCGAAAAATAAAAATAACAGCCTTTTACTGTTATTATTACTAATTTCATAGACTTGTCGGTTAATAATGGCTTTATCGTGAATTAACCGTAGTAGTAGTAGTGCAATAGTTTCTCATCGTTGTAGAGATAATTTGGTAGACAGTTTCGCTGACTAAGTGTCGAGTCGTGCCAGGAGACCCCGCCGTGCTATCCCCTCTATCACACCTCGCTGATCTCGTTAATAGAGCCAGCTTTATAAACTTTCAACCTTTCCTTATTATACAATATAAGACTACACATTTATTAATTCATACTGTCTTAAGAATATGCGTTTGTATGTAGTTCGTTTCCTGTTTAGGTTTATTATGTTATTATTTTTACTTTTTAGTAAACCAATTTTTAACCTCATTAGACAAGATTTATTTTTCTATTTTTCAATATTACTGTCCAATGTACAATCAATACTTCCAAAATTTTCATAATATCATAAGAACATCTCTTTACTTTTAAATTATATAGGAGCATTTTTTATATTTTATTATTACCGTATTACGTGGGCCACCTCTTTCTAATAGTGTTTGTGTTTTGTCAGCTGACTGAAATTTTTTGTATTTTTTGAGGTTAAGCGTTGTTGAGGCAAACACTGAAGTAAAATACATTGTTGTTTCTGTGTAGTGCGATTATTATTTTTATGTTTTTCAAGCATTTTATTGTTGGATGTAAGTGTTTTTTTTTCATTTATTACAATTTTGTGTTGAAGTAACTTAATCAAAGTTTATACTGTACATTTCAGATTCATTACATATATCCATTTTATCAAAAGTAAATATTTATAAATAAATAAAATATAATTAAAAAATAATTTGAAAATTTAAATAATCAAAATTTGAAATTAAATTTATTAATTAAAAAAAATAATCGTAATTCCGACTTGATAAATATAAACCTTCGAAATCAACTTTATATGGCTTTTTAATCGTAATTCCGACTTGATAAATATAAACCTTCGAAATCAATTTTATATGTGCCATTATCTTTACATTTTGTTTTACTTGTATTTATTAATAAAATAAAGGAATTAAATGATCTTATATTTAATTAATGCATCTTATGATCTGTAAAAATTTTATTTTCTACATCTAATTTTTGAATTTCGTTTCATCGCAATAAAAACATTTTTTAATGGTTTAGTCGAGAATCATTTTTATCATTCCTTTCCTTTATTGTTGAACGGTTACGATCGATTTCTTCCACGTAAAAATTTGTAAAGTTTCTTACGTTTTTAGGCAAATTAGTCCACGGCCGGATCTCTGAGTGATGACTTCTTCAGAGAACATAAAAATAGTTAACGATCACGATCTAACACTCCAGCACGGAAAAGTTAAATAAGTATGGTATATTAAACAATAGGAATATATTAGCTATATATAGTAGGAATTAGTGAGATGAAATGGAGTGATAAATAAGGTTTCTAGTCACGGAGTAACAGGATAATTACACAAAATCTGAAAACGGGAATGGTCGTGAAAGAGTGGTATTCTATAAGAAAATAAAAAGTGTGCTATTGAGTAACGACAAAGCGAAAGAGTAATTTTAATCAGAACAGATTCAACGCCCAAGCCTACTACACCATTCCAGATTGGAATCCCACCCTTTTCTGTAGGTGAAGAAATAATAAAAAATATAAATGGTCTTATGATCATTTACCACACACACAAACACACGCACGCGCGCGCGCGCGCGCGCATACATACACACACACAGAGAGAGAGAGAGATTTATGTGTGTGTAATGTGTGAACATACATTATGCGCGTGTGAAATATTTGCTTTGCAGTGTCTGCGGTCTGCTTTTACAAAAGTGCATTTTGTTTCGCAGCTCTGCGTTTTAAGATATAATTGTTTTTGATCTGATTTCTTCAATATGTATTGGAATATGAATATCCAATTTCATTTATTTCCATTCGATTTTTATTAATGTTCTGTGTTCCAGGATTAAGGTAAAGATAAATAATTTGTGGTTTTTAAAAAAAAATTGTTATTGTGAAAATTTTCGATTCATTTTGCTGTTTTGCAAATGTTTTTTTAAACTAATTAACCCTTTATTAAGAAGCCAGTTACGTTTAGTATACCAAGGAAATTAATTATGTTTATATTAAAGGAATATTATACCTTTGCATAAAGAAGTGGACTTATTACTCAAACAAGAAATCAAGATTTCTTAAATCTTAAGTCTTGTGCGTGGGTATCTTATTATCATTTTTTTAAAAGATTTATTTATTTAAAATTATATTTGTTATTAAGATATTAATTTTGATTTAACAAATGATTTGTATTCAAGTTAAAAATATTGAAGTTTTATTAATATTATATCTTATCACTGCACGTTACTAATATAAAATGACTTTCAATTTTGGAAACTCTACAGCTTGAAGAACTGTTCTAATTAGGACAGTATAAAAGTTTCCACAACTTATTATTATTATATATTAAATTAAATAATTATTATTAATAGCAATGTAAAACATTTTACAAATTTTTAAATTTACAATCATATCTTTCAATAAAAATTGTAAATAGAGTTGTTTCAAAAAGTACATAAAAAACTTGAAAAAGTACAAAGTTGCTAATTTAAAATTACAAGTTAGTAATAGACTTAGTACAAGACTTAGTAATAGACTTAGTACAACTTAGTAATAATTACAAATTAGTACTATTAACTGTTCTTCGATAATAGGTTACAGTTGTCGAAGAACAGTTAATAGTACTAATGTTAGTGGGAAAGGAATAACAAATATTTCTATAATTAATTTATAAGATAAGGATGAATAAGTTTAATATTTATTTTTAAATGAAAATAAAAGTGTACAACTTTATTTTTATTTTATATCACTTGAGTTTTATTTCAATTATTTCAGTTTTTGAAAGATTTGGCTTTTTTCTTAACACCAGATTCGATTCTAGTTAACTTTCCATGTTTTCATGAAAACCGCGAAAATAGGCAAGCTTATGATTCATTCAGCGAACACATAGGAAACGTGTACGTTTTAAAGAAAGGAGGATAAACAATAGCCTACCACACAACAGTTATTTGTGCATATAGTAATATAGGCCTATTTTTATACAGAAAACATCTCAAGAGAGTCTTTTATTTATATTTTTCTGTAAACAACTACTATAGAATTGGATTATTTACGAACAACAACAGCAGTAAGATTCTGTAGATTATTTGTCGTAAGCAATTTTGTTTTTTGGATTTTTTCCTGAACGTATCATTTACAAAATTATTTGAAGTTTTAGATGTTACGCAGCATATGCGAAGAGTAGCTTACATCTGTGGAGGCTAATAAACAATATTCATGAATCTTTTACAATCAGTTATTTATCTGTTCGAGAAATGTACTATTTTAGTTTGTCGTGTAGCACGGTTTTAATTTATATTTAACGTGATATACTTCTTCTATAATTTTTGTTTGCTATGAAGGGACGCGAGTTTCGAAAGGCATGGAACGTATTGCTGCGGTTATGTTGCGGGATAAGCTATTTAAAAGTTGTGTCGGGAGTCATTTATTATCAGTGTATTTGTCCAGTTATCCCTGAAGCAAGGAATTCTGTATCATGGAATCCTCGCTGCGCTAAGTCAAGGGACAATATATTGTGGGGAATGCTCGCTCGCCGCTATGTGGTTTACCGCAATCGTGGTTTGTGTATTTTTATAGTAGCAGGACCCTTTTTAGAGTACTGTTGTTACAGTAGGCAGAATGAAAAATTAAACTCATCGACTCCATACTGGTGAGTCGCGACGCCTCCCTTTATACCAGAAAAAAATTTGATATCAGGAACAGAAACAGGAAAATTGATGTTCGGTTAATTTTTAGACCACTTTAAGAGATATATTTTTTCAAATCTTCCCTCCTAAAAATAGTATTAGCAGTAGTTAAGAGTGTTTAACTCTGCCTAACTGATAGATGAATGAACGTTTTTGATTTTAACCCTCTAGTTAGGGTCTGCGTAATTTTATTCTACTCAGTTTTGGATTGATATCGACACTATTGTAACAATTTTTGAAAAATAATATATACAATTTATTTATTTTATACGATCAAGTTTTAAATTAAGTCATGGAAAATTTAATGTATTTTAAATTTAAAATTTTGTAATACAACTCTGATTTGCTTGCTGTTCATAATATGTACGGTGTAGTCCGATGTGGTAACGGTCACTTCTATTAACTCATATAGGTTTAGCAAATTAGTGATACGATATAATATCGCTGGCGGCTTAATCTCCACCTTTTAGTTATTTTTTTTCCAGTTTCTTCCATAGGAAAGTGCTCGTATTGATTTAGTAGTGTTAATTCAGATTTAGAAACACCTTGTGATATTGTAGACTTATGCAGGATCGGTATTATTTTTCATGGTATAACATTCGTTTGCGAGTCCATAAGTTCATTCTCTACTTCAGTCAGTGAGATGTCACTAATAGTATCAATAATATTGGCTCTGATTAATTTTCGAAGCACCGCTTTACGACAATCTCAATAAATACAGTCATGTGCCACCGTTTCTTGCTGTTTGGAGTGCTACTGCCCGAAGGTGTTTCGCTCTCACAATTATGAGCAGCCAACAATTAGTCTATAATAACGATGTAGGCAATGTGACTAAAGAGAAGCAGATTTAATTAAAAAAACGGTAATGGCGCAGAAGTCTAGGAAAAATATACTTAAATTTTGCTTAGATTGTATTTTTTTTTGATATTACGACCTCGGATGTGTGTGTTACAGCCTTTTATTTCTGTGGCTGGTTGGAAAGTAAAGTTTTTAATTCGACAAAATATTACATAATTTATTATTTAACCATAACTATGGTATATACAGCTGAAATCTTTACTAATTCGTATAAATTAATATAGTTTATTATTAATATGTCTCAAACCTTATAAGTGGTTTGGCTACTACAGACAGTGTTTGATAAAAAAAAATGGAGTTCAAAGACTGATAACGTTTCATTTGTTTGTATTACACAAGTCTTGGAGTAAATACTTAATTGTTAATCATTTCAGCCTTAAAGTTAGCAGTGAACATCAATGGATGTGTTAAAGTTCTACAACTTTCAAGAGTCGATTATTTTTTATAGTTGATATTCATTTCCACGCTTTAAATGATTCGTGTAGATTAATATGATCGGTTATTAATGTACTGTGGGTACTACAGTGGAGAAAAAGAATTAGAAACTATTTTCCTTAGTCTTTAATTCTGAATTTTTGAAAAGTTCAGCTTTGAGAGTTATTATAAAGACCATGAATAACAAATTTAGTGGCTCGTTTACATTTAACTGAACTTTTGGTATTTAATGGCTTCTTCCATTCTGTAAAATAATAATAAAAATAAGGCCGATCTCCGTGGCAGAGTGGTAGCGTCTCGGTCTTTCATTAGGAAATCCCTGCTAGGCGTGGCATTTTTCATACGCTACAAATTTTCATTGGACAAAACGACCAAAGCAGTCGTAATATCATTAAAAAAAATTCAAATAACAATATTTTTATTGTTGTTAATTTAACATCTTATACAAGTATTTTTTATCATTTTAAATTAATATTATAGCACACCTATAAATGACTTAAAATATAAAAGATGAATTATTAAATATTATTATTATTACTATAAAAGGTGAATTTTATTAAAAATCTTTCAGTATATAATTTATGATTTTGCCAATATAATTTTGTTTAAAGTGTATAATTACGCACTGCAGTGTATAATTACCCACTTATCTCTTGTTGTAAGCTAGTTTTCTAAAAATACAATTTATATAATCAGCGTTTTATCAGAATCTACGTTCTACTTCGGGTTTTGTTCATTATCTTCACATAATATATTTTTTGATTATCATGATAATTAATATATATTATCATGGTATAAACAAATACTAGTTACATCTTCTGCTCAGGAATAAGCATTGTATACAACATTTTTTCTTTAAGCCTAATATTTAAGATATAATATTAAATATTGGTTTAATGATTAAGAGTATGCTTAAGAATAGTTTTTCAGGTTAAGTATCATATAAAATGGTTTTAAATATTAATGAGTTTCTTGTAGAGTTGAAAAACTGTATTGCCTAATTTACGTCAATGGTGGAAAGAAAGTGAGTTCTTGAGTTAAAAAGTTAAATTGAATCTTAAGATGTTTGGAAAACTAGTAGCTAGACACAGAATATGTTTAAACTGAGAATCTATTTTTTCTTACTCATGATTAGTTATTTTGTGTAATTTGTGAAGTCTAATTGCAGATTATTTTATTCAATATTAATGGTTTTTGAATTGATAAGACGGCTTTTATTCAACGACAGCCAGACTCATCAGTTATTCTTTTCTGTAAAAAAAATCGGTCTATGGAATTTTTAACAAATTAAAATCTTCTTTAATTAACTATCAGTTAAGACAAGAATAAAGCTATTTTCGTTTTATGTACGAGTATTATAATATAATTTTATTGAAGGTAATTTTAGGATTGTACCTATGTGAAACATTTTTATTGTCTAATGAATATTTACGGTTTATGGAGGTGCATTAATAACGTATTAATTACACCAGTGTTTTAAAAGTACAAGGAAAGTTTTATATATTTATGTATGTATTTATATAAATTTTCCCAATAATGGAACGTATAAAGAAGCTAAGAATTTAATCCTTGAGAAATTGATAGGACAATTTTCCATTATCATTTGTGAATTAAAATTTTCAAAATGATAATAATCTAGTATGTATGCATATGTAATCTAATCTCTTTTTTTTGAAATTATTATGTTTTTTTTTGCCTGTTTGTAAGTTAACAAATTTCAAGTTATAATTACCTTTTATATTAAATAAATTATTCAGTCATTAAAACATATTAATTCATGATAATTTTATAAGTAATATGTTGGTCTATAAATCTAATTTACTGAACTAAGCCCAGAATTTTAAAAGGATACTTAAAAGACTTGGTTACGAGACAATCGCATTACTATCATTTACGTAATAACATTGGGTTCCCCGGTAACAGGTTGATGGACGGAGTACTGTGAGGGTCACTCTTGGTTACTTGTTCCCATGACAACGCACGTGTTCAAAATAAAATACTCCTATAATCTGTCATTATTTAAAGAGTTGACTGTTTGCGAATAAGAAACACATTCATTCAACAAACACATTTTATTATTATAATTGTTATTTTTAAAAATATTTTATTTTGGTAATAAAAGTATTAATTAAAACGAAAACCCTGAGCTCGTTTTATTGGAACTCATTAATATAAATTATGTTGGTAATTTGAAAAACAGCTTCGAATTTAAATAAGATGATGGATGACATTACCGAATCTTACGTTTTAATTAATTGTGAAATAATCATTCAATATTTTATTAATATATTCTTTAATTTTATTCGAATTAAATTAATTTAAATCTTAAATTAGAGGAACATTTATTTAATATTTAGTCTCTGTAAATTTTACAAGTTATACGAGTAAATTCGTATAACTCGTAACTGGCTTTTATTATTAAATCCAGTTAAATTACTATTTTCCTCTATTTATGAAGAAACTTTAAATTAAAAATGGGTGAATTAATATATTAGTTTGAGAAAGGTGTCATCAACCGCTTTAATTAAAATAAACCATTTTTTTCTCATTTTCACGCTTATTCAAGAATTGCTTAAAGTTTAAGTTCAAAGACATTAAAAATAACAAGTAATTGTAAAATCCATTACTTCGGGAAATTTCATCAAGATTATTATCGGTTCTTCTACTTTTAATTAATATTAATCTAAACTAAACAAATATGTAATTATCATTCAATCTATTAAATCTTATGAAAATACTTTCGCTCGTTTTTTTTCTGAATTAAAGGATTAATATAAATTTAATTATCAAAATTACTTTATGTATAATTACTATTTATTCTTTACTAGATAAGCATTTACAGTCAATCTTTATTAAGCTACATCGAACTACAAAAGTATTATCGAATGTTAGTTGACTGGGAATTAGGGAATTCCAATCTCCCATGAAGTTGCCTCCATTATGAGGTTAACTGGACGTGAGATAGAAACAGATGAGGGAATTGTGAACCACGCAGGGTAACACGTTGTCCCATTGCTATGGATTTTCACTAAACGCTTGCAAATTGCCTGCCTAAATACCTTTTAACCGCATTGCAGCGCTGTACTTCTTCACTATAGACCCGTTCAATAGCCTCATGTACGCTATGAGATTCTAATAAATTACTCACACGCTTGGCTAAATTCTTTCATTATTTGTTTTACAATAGATTGTACTTCCACTTCTTCTTAACGCTTCACAAATTTCTGGGTTCTATTTTTTTGACCATCTTATACTATTTGACCTTAAGGTATAAAGTAATTACTTTAGTATGTTTAAATACATTAAATAATGCTACATATAAAATTTATTAAAATATGCCATCATTTAATTAGATTTAGTACTACTCCTTTTAGCGACCATTCTAGTAGACTTAAGTATCTAACTGTACATCTTTTGTAAGTCTGCAACAAATTTAGTACCTAGAGATTCGTAAGTGGATGCGACACCTAATAATGTTGCTATAGCGATTATTCTAAAGACCAATCTTTGCAGTTTGGCTAATCATGGAAGAAATTAAATACCGTCTCATACCTTATTTTTTCTTCTTTATTTCATTTCTATAACCCCTCCCCTGAGCCGGACCCACAGTTAAGTATAACGTAGCCCAGAGGAGTGTCCTTTAACTCTAACGGGTCTTCTCGCCCACCAGCTGAAAATCCGGCAAGGCAGGTCGGCCCGCCAGTTGAATCTTTTACTTTATGCCTGCCTCTAACCCGCAGCGAAAAGACTCCACATCCAGCAGTGCCGTAATCTTTATCCCGGGTCTTTATCCGGGTCTCGGTCTTTTGAGTGTCTTATGCCTCAAATCGGGAGTCCCCAAGCTTTTTATATCTGTTTACAATCTATTTCAATGGAATTTTTTTATTAAAAATGTTGTATAACTTCAGTAAACGGGATACCTTCACGTTATGTATAGTCTGTCGGTTATGACGGTCTACTTGGCAATTAATTATTAATTTCTGAAATTAATTTCGTTGTTTCTTATTAGTTTTCTTAATTGTAAGTATATAATATTTTTATAGTAAAAATAAGGCAAACAGTTCTACTCAGCGTTATTTAATTTCGGTTTTGTATTATATTTTCAAATAGTGGGAAAATATTAGTATTTACTCAATATAAGCTACGGGGTAATTTTAAATTAAGGACTGTAGGTCTTAATTAGTTCAGGTTGGTGCTGATTTTTCATTTTGAATGTTGAACTTTTAATATTTAAAGTCGCGGTAATTTGTTTTAAGTTACTGATGTTCGGTAAGATTTTGCTTAACTTCAACAAAAGTGAGATACGGGATTGTTTCTGTGTAATGTCTATTAGGGCTCAAATCACCAGTAATTATTTCTTAATTTTAATGAAATATTACATTTTTCTGGCGACTAGTTTTTTAAAATCTTTTCTTGATGATATTTCAAAGAACGAAAAATAAGATTTAAACGATTTCTAAATCATATTTCTTAATTGATTTGTATTTATATATGCATAAGGTATATTCATTAATATTAAACAACGTCTTTGTGAAAATGTAAATGTACAGTATGTGTGTGTATACATACATTATATAATGTATGTAATACATATATTATAATGTATGTATTATGTATTATTAATGGGTAATCTTCTGTCCTCTTAAAAAATCTAATTATTTCGAATAAAATTATGATCTAATTATTCAACTGTGAATTTTCCACCAACGAGAAATTAATATTTCTACTAATGAGAAATAAAAATGACCTGTACTTGTGAAACAGTTGGTATCACATTTTTTTTAGTTCAGACAATTATATTGGTTGTCAAAATCGGACGAATAAAACGGTACTTCAGGACGGGACATCCCTGAAATGGAGAGTGATTTTAGGGAAGAAGGTTTGTGAGAGGTGATACGTTGCAGGAAATGAGAATCCGGTGATGGAGAGGGCGAACGAGTGAGTGAGTGAGTGGTTGCGGGCGAGAGAAATGGTAGCAGAAGCATAACAGAAGGATCGGAAGGTTGGAGGGCGTTGTCACGGTTGCTATATTGTTTCTGCGGTGAGACTTGACGCCTCTGTTGTATTAATGTCACCTTTTCTGAGGCAGATGTTTCTAATGGTCTTTTGATCGGACTTCATTTATTTCTTTTATATCCAACTATGCCTTTGCCGTTTTTGTTGAATAATAATCCGGACACGTGAAATATAATTTTTTTTTTTAAATGTGCTGTTCTTGTTTTTTTTTTTTTTAGTGGCGTTGCGTGATGCAATTGAAATAATATTAAAATATTGTAATCTAAAGAAAATTATTTCTCTTTACGATTAATTTTATTTAAATATTTTTTATTGTAAATCTGGAAGTTATGATGTGTTCCAGCATTTTCTACTTTTTTTAAAGTAAATCAGAGTTCCTCTTTTTTAAATAAAATATTCGGATTCTGCATTTAGTCTAGAGAATAATAATGATATTAACACGGAACTGTGTATAATGTAGAATATGTCTTATAAAAGATTACATTTTTAACTTTGGCTTATTATTTATAATTAAGAATTAACACAAAAAAAATGATAGCTAAAATTATTTTGATACATATTAAATATCGGACTGTTTGCTAATTTAAAGGCTCACAAGCACTTTGTAAATAGTAAAGATTATGAGTGTTATTTGAGAGCTGTTGAGATTTATTACTATTCATTATCCTTAGGTGGTTAAAACTGAAGAATTAAATGCCCAAGGTGCTTATATTATTCACATTGAACTTGGTGAAATTTTTTTACGTAAAGTTGGATGTTGTTTTGTTGCAGCATCCATATCTTGGGTCCGGTGAACTTCCAGGTTTTTCTTGGTGGAAGAGATTCTATTGTGGCTCTAATAGTATGTCTGCTGTTGTGTGGAAAAGGGAACTTGATTGTGTCTTCATTCGGCAGGTCTCAGATAACCATCATGATGTTGTCCGTTTGGGTGTTCAGAACTTGCATCTGTATGTTGCAAGTTCATATTTTCGATATAGAAATTCTGCTGATCGTTATCTTGAGGTCTGGGATAAAATTCTACAAGCCTCTGGAACTAGTCCAATCCTTATTGGTGTGGATGTGAACGCTAAGTCACTATTGTGGCATAGTCGTTTCACCGATGATGGCGGTGAATTAATGGAGGGCTTTTTAGCTCAATATAGTCTACAGGTGTATAATGTACCTGGTGAGTTGCCCACCAACGTTGGTATGTACATGGGCGTCAGTTGTTTGGTGGAACGAACATCGACGTCACCATTGGTAGGTTTATTCCTGCCAATGTTTGTAACTGGAACGTGGTGATGATTGCTAAAGTGATTATCGATGGAATTTTTAGTGGCTTGAGCGAGCGCTACCGATGTAATGTTCCGGTTCAACAGGGTCGTTTCCTGTACAGGCATGCGGATTGGAGACTTTTTTTTTTTAATTCCTTCAGGCCAGGCTTGCAATTGGCTTGGATTTTGAGAATCTGGCAGTGGGTTTGTCGGCGGCTTTCATTGATGTTACCGAGTGTTCAATTGGCGTAGTTCTGGTCGAGAAAGGCTTGCACCATGATGGAGTAGGGAATTGTCAGCCTTAAAGAGGAACCTACCGGGTTGGTCTAGTGGTGAACGCGTCTTCCCAAATCAGCTGATTTGGAAGTCGAGAGTTCCAGCGTTCAAGCCCTTGTAAAGACAGTTACTTTTATATGGATTTAAATACTAGATCGTGGATACCGGTATTCTTTGGTGGTTGGATTTCAATTAACCACACATCTCAGAAATGCTTTACCTGAGACTGTAAAAGACTTCACTTCAGTTACACTCATACATATCATCCTCATTCATCATCTGAAGTATTATCTGAACGGTAATTACCGGAGGCTAAACAGGAAAAAGGAAAAAAAGAGATTTATCTGAAGAAAATAAAGTATCGGGCATCTAAGAGTTGTTAATACGTTAACTTATCTAACAGGTAAATAACAACATTCAATTAATAAATAATAAAATTCAATCGTACATTCTGAAATTGTCAAAGAGTTTAAGGTGTCTTCCTATAATATTAGGGCTGAATTTCTAAATAAAAGATCTGTGTTTGTTATTTTTTACACCTTTATAATTTTTAGAATACTGTTATTGATAAGTTATATTTGAAAATTATCTTGAGATACTGTGCATATGTATCAGTGGATATCCTTAACAGAATTAAATTTTCAAGATCCAAATATATAAACAATTGAAAAACTACAATTGAAAATTTTATATATCTATAAATAAGAATTAGAAATTGGCTCAGTAAAAGTAGAACTAGGCGCGGTGTTCGTGCTTCCGCGAACTCGGTTAGCTAGTTCAGAGGGAAACGATTTAGGATATTCAAGATGTCCGAATGAGGCCTGCAGAGAAGGTAAAAGCTGAGTTTTTAAATCACTGATGAAAATGTCTACAGAGGCATTTACATCAGTGGCATCCCAACGAGGCCTGGCTTATTACTAGAGATATAAAAAGTTAAAGAGCGAAAGTCAACTCCCATTAAAGCCCATCAGGGCTATGAACGGTGGGGCTGGTGTGGCGACCGGAAGCGTCACAAGGCAGGTAGGTGTCTTCCCATACGGGGGTTAGGAGGTGGTAACAATCACTTTGGTTTCTTTAGTGTATTACCAGTGGCTTCTTGGTTTGCTATTCGATGATTTGGCTATTAGTCGAGTATGTACCTTCTCGAGTACCAGGGCTAACTGACTACACACTGCGGCTGCTGTGTAATAGACTCGTTATTTTGCGGAGTATAAGGAACAGATTTTTTTAACGTGTACTTGCCTCATCGCGGCTGAAAGGTGGCAACAACTTTGGTCGTAAGCCCCTGAGACAAGAAAGGGAGAATCCCTAGTCCTACTTGCGTTCTTTTCAGAACGAGGTAATCCATAGTTATTTTATAGCTGATCCAGAAGCGGCTAAGAGGTGTAAAGAGTGACAGGAGAATACCTCAGGTGTCCAGCTGTCCGTAGTCGCTGCGGGCAGTAGTCACATACGTAGGTTCGCCCCACTTATTCGTAGGAGGAAGACAGCGAGAATTCGTGGTGTACAGCAGGTCAGGGAATCTCCAACCATGGAAGGGTTTAGAGTGGTAGTTAGCAAGCCCAGGTGGAAGAGGAAGCCGGAGCTATTGGTTTCGACTTCCTCCGAGGATAAAGTGTCGGAAATGGAGGAAGGGACACCCACCCGAGTCAAACCCTCACCAACGGTAGAGGCTTTCAAAAAGGCAAAGAGCAGACCTGGTAGTCCGCCCCGTTAGCTACAGTAGTCCATAGCGACTTGGACTATTTGATAGAGTTCTTGGTCCTCCCCAGCAGCGTCGGTTAAGGTGCAGGGAAGCAATTCTTCCTCACGTTTGTTGAAAATTAAAGAAGACTTTTCTGCTGTGACGGAAGGCTACGAGACTTTGGCCTTCAAGCCCAAGGAGGTCAAGGAAGTTCAAAAACCAGCTCCTGCCCCAGAACAGTGTAGGGGCTACGCTGAGGTCGTCCGTGGCAAGAGAGAAGCCAGCCAGGCAAAGAAACCGGGTTTTGTTCATGAACAAGCCAGAGGGTTAGTCGAAGACAAGTTCAGACAAGTTCAGATCTGAAAAAGGACTTTCAGGCTGTCCTTCCGACAGTTGAAAGGGCCTTAAAATAAGGGACATAAAAGAGACCAGCAAGAGTATAGTCGTGTTTGCTGAGAATAAGGAGTCAGTTATCCAAAACTCTCCTGGGTGCAGAAGCGTGAGGCCAAGGTAGTCATAGGCCTCGTGTCATAAACTATGACATCGACAGTAGTCTCTTCAATGAGTTCTGACCCTGATTAGGGAGTAGAACACCGACTTAAACGAGACTGCGTTCAAGAAAGATTGCAGGTTAATCTTCGAGACAGGGAAGCGTGATGCCCCACGGTATCACGGTGTTTTTGAGTTAGGCGCTGGTTTCTTTCAGAAGTTTCTGTCCTAGGGTAGAGTCTTTTTAAACTTCCTGTCGGGTCAAGGATACCTTGACGTACAGCGGTGCTTAAAACTTGTCGCTTCGGCCATAGGACCAAATTCTATAAGTATGCGTCGGTCTGCGCACATTGTGGTAATGAGGGCCACAAGCGTGACGATTGTCCGCAAAAAAATAGGCTCCGAATTGCGTTAACTGTAATAGGTTGAGAAGAGGCATTGGCACTCTGTAAATACTAAGAAGGGTGGTTGTTACAAGAGGGCACTTATGATTTATTTCAACTCTCTTTATGGTTAGGTTGGATCAACTAGATGCCCAAAATACCTACGTAGTCAAAGTTGAGTTAGGAGAAGTTGTTGAAAAGCAGAGTCTTGATGTTATTCTTCTACAACACTCCTACGTGGCCAAGGATGATCTACCAGACTTCCCAGGGTGGAAAAAGGTTTTCGTTGGTGACAGCAAGTCCGCCGTTCTGTGCAGGAACTCTTTAGATAGCGTCTTCATAGGACAACCTTCTGACACGCATCACGTCGTTGTCAAGCTTGCCGTGGATGATCTGGACATAGTTGTGGTTAGTTCGTACTTTCAGTGCACGGATCCAACTGAGCAGCATTTGGAAAAATGGAATAAAATTGTTAGGCTGGTTGTAGGTTGTCTGATTCTTAAAGGTGCTGATGCGAACGTCAAATCGCCTTTTTGGTACAATGAGATCACGGACGATGGCGGCGAATTGATCGAAGGTTTCATCGGGCATCATCGCTTTGATGATTCTAATGTAACCGGCGAATTTTCTACTTTTGCCGGTCCAGTTGAATTGTGGAGGGCTTTCATGGTACCATCATCGATGTTATTATTGGTAAGCATATTCCTAGTAGGATTCAGTACTGGTTTGTAGTTGATGATTGCGCGAGTGATCATCGACTAATAGTTTTTGATTTGGTAGGCAGGCTGCGCGATGTCTACAGGGGTACGTCCCTGTTCAGCAGGGGTGCTTCCTGCACAGGCGGACGAATTGGCCTAAGTTTTCTAATATTCTTGCGGCCAGGCTTCGAATTTTTGCTCAAAGACTGGACGATCTCACGTTAGATGACCTGGCAGAGAATTTTTCCTTCTGCGGAAGTTCAAGCCGCTGTCCAGTCGATTCTCAGAGGTACGGGTCGAGAGAGAGTATCTGGGTGGTGAACTCGGGACTTGACCGCGATGAAGCGGACTGTGGGTCGGCTCAGGAGAGCCGCATAGCGTGAGGGTGATCCTGATCGGCGTTCAGCTTTGCTTGTGGACTATCGTCGGAAAAGGATCGAGTATTTTCACAAGGTTAGCGTATTATTTTTGAGTATTTTTACAAGTCTAAGCGTATTGCTGGCGCTCTTTTGTATAACAGTAGGGAAATAAAGACCCATGGGATGTCATCTACAGAGTTCTTGGTCATAAGAAGAAAAAAGACATTCTCTGTCGGCTCTCTTGATCCAGGATGGAGTTGTAATAGACAAAGATCCTGTCCTCACTCTTCTTATGAACGATCTACTTCCAGGTGATACTGAGATTGGGTAAACCACTTATCATCGACGTGTTCGAAGGGAAGTTGGAGGTTTTCGCTCTGAGAATTTATCTTCTGAAATTATAGAGGAGGAGGTCCGGCAAGTAATATGTACTATCCTGGCTAGGAATAAAGCACCAGGATATAATTGCATCAGAGTGGAGTTCCTTGTTCGCAAGTTGCCAGTGATTCTTGATCTCCTGACTTGGGTTTTTAATAGGATGCTTTTTGGTGGAAATTTTCCAGCGTGTTGGAAACGTGGTGAGTTGAAACTACTGTTCAAAGATGGCGACAAGGACCTCACTGTAAGTTCTTACCGGCCTCTGACGCTCTTGCCTGTAGTAGGTAAGGTTTTCGAGAAAGTCTTGTACCTCCGCATTAATAGTAGGTTCACTTCTAACCATATGCTGATGGACGACCATTATGGTTTTCTCCTGGCAAGGCCACAGAAGACGCTTATTTTTTTTATTGCAAATCATAATATAATATATTGCTTCATTAATTTATTAATTATGAATGATATATTTTTTTGTCAATATCATTACGTTTAAATTAATGTAAATTTTATTTAAGGTTTAATCTCTTAATAAATTAAGGAATAAAAACTTGTTGCTATTAAGAATTGTTTTATTAGTACAACTAAATAGATTATTACTATTAAAATTCTATTACAACATAAAAAAACGATTTTTGTATTATTATCATATCGCTTGGATTTCTGATTGAATTAATTTGCATACCAGTGGCAAATTGATGTGTTTCTCTGTGATGTTACTTTCTCTTGTGAAAATACAGGCAATCACACATATTTACTCATTTCAGTTAACATAAATAATAATCTTGTTTTATAAATAAACATGAAAATGTTATAATCTATCTATACCATTTGCAATCACGGTGACGCTTATTTGAAAGCCAAGTAATTTTATTGATTATCGATAACAAGTAGACTAATATTATTTTCTTTTCTATATTTAATTATATTGAAAGAAAAAAATTAATCAGTATTTATTTTAAATATTTTCACTGTAAGGAAATAGTATTCGCAACTAAAATTTCAGTTTTTAAACCAATTTTTTTTTTATTGATTCATCCATACTTGCTACAACAGCTTTCTACTTTTGATGCTTTCAAGTTCAAATAAATTCTTCATTCTCATTTTGTCATAAGATCGAGCCTAAATTTTTCTGAAAAAAAGTATATTACTTATGCTAAGGATTGACATCCAACTATATCTCACCCTTCTCAATTCATTTATCTCATGCACTCTTATTAATAGCCAGAGTACTTTTCTCTCTCTCTACTTCCGTGTATATGCCCGTTCAGATCATTACTCAGAAACATAATGTTTCCATCAGGCTTCTGGTATTAAAATGGATTTACACGTATGGGGCCGGCAACGACATAGTGCTTCGGCATTTTAGCTTACGTCGGTCAACGGGGCAATGGTTTTACGGGATTGGCGGTCTTGAGCTGTCTGAGTTGGCTGCGGCTGTGCTTCTCGGTTCCGCTGTTTGCAGCGGGGACG
Organism: Lycorma delicatula; assembly: GCF_047948215.1. Lineage (NCBI taxonomy): Eukaryota > Metazoa > Arthropoda > Insecta > Hemiptera > Fulgoridae > Lycorma > Lycorma delicatula. The sequence goes on along the minus strand of NC_134455.1, from coordinate 264,441,188 downwards.
GCAGACATGACCGTGATTTGTTTTGCCGACTCTGGGCAGAGGACAGACGGGAAGTGCTTATCCCTCTTTCCGGTTGTGGAGCTGGATTGAGGGGGTGGGCTGCGTGAACTTGCTCTGCCGAAGTCTTGGCAGGCCTCCAAAAGCTTCAAAGGTGGCAGTAAGGATCCCACTGTATTCTTCATACCGGCCTCTGACGCTCTTACCTGTTGTAGGTAAGGTTTTCGAGAAGGCCCTGTAATTCCCCATTAACGGTAGATAGACTTCAAATCGTTTGCTAACGGACGATCTGTATGGTTTTCGCCATGGCAAGGGAACAGAGGACGCTATTCTTAAGGTGACAGATATAACTTTGGTTTGGTCAATTCGGGCCTCTACGCAGACTGTAGGGTCGATGATACTATGAACCATATTCTTTATGTCTGTCCCCGGTGCGAGGCTGAACGTAACAAAGTTGTTAGAGAGCTGGAGAGAGTAAATTCCTTTCTGGATCTACGGATCAATTGGAAGACTCGTAGAGAATGGACCGTAGTGGCTGGCTTCCTCCGTTTCCTTGCACTGTGCCGATCAGCTGAAGGGGTATAAGTAGAGTAGTACCCCGGGTACTTAGTGTCCGCCTGGACAGTTTATTGGCCGGAGGCAGGCGCATTGCCATCGAGCCTCGGTTAGTTTAAATTAAGTTTGAAATAATGTAGCAGAATTGCTGTCGGCGGGACGGTGACTCCCGAGGGTATGGTAATTCATGCAGCTGAGAGGTGTAGCGCCGTTTTTACGAGGGCGGATTATGAATGAGTAGCAGTATCACTGTCAGCAGAATGATGACTGCACTGAAGTGGGAGTGGTTGTCCATACAGCTGAGCGATGTATGGACACCATCAGTGTACGTCACCATCTTGACGAGGGCAATTTTTATGTGATGAAGTAAACGTCACGCGAGACTCTGCGATGGAGCTGAGTGGAGTAACAGGTCTGTCCTCTTATCCCTGGTAGATTAGACCGGAGTTCGTAGTTGAAATCAGTATGGGCTCGAGTTGATATGTTGAGATCACTAAGGAAACTACGTCTAAATTTCGTTGTTGCGATCAACACTTCTTGTGGTGTGCATTATTATTACTGAAATAGGCCTCCGATCTTTCGGAGGCCTTTAAATAAGAGGGCGAGAACTTCAGCCATCCCACAAGCTCTAGCGGGGAGTGCATCGAGTCTCTGCTCTGATGTACTGCTGCCCTCACTGTCAGAGCCAGCATCATTTGATATCGGTAGCATCCTTGATCCTCTATGCTTTACTGCGAAGGATCAGAAGAATCCATCTCTCAGGTCTCACACGCCCTGAAGTTCGATATAAATCCTTCAGGAAGATGGAAAAAAGAAGAGGAAAGGGTGGCCTAAGGGTAAACCTAGGCGATAAAATTTAACAGAAATTAGTTTTATTAGTGTAAAAGTTTTATTAGTGTAAATTAGTTTTATTAGAAGTAACTGTGCTTGATTTTCATTGTTTCTGACAACATTTCTTTCGAAATGGTGACGTGTTTTTAAATGTTTTAACACAATTTGGAGTGTTTTTGTGTGTTAATTTCAGTGTTTTTTATGTGGTAAGAACCTTTTATACACTTGTCATCTTGTGTCTATTTGGGGTTTTAATATCCTTCGACATGTCTATTACTGGATGATCTGTGACAAGACTAGTCCTAAACTATGTCGCTAATGATTTTATCAGGGAGGGATGGAAATTTTTTTCTTTTTCTTATTTTTGATGTGGAAAGAGGCTAATGACCACTAAAACTTAAAAAAAATAATTATATTATAATATTTTTAAATACAGCATCATAATAAAATTTAATAATAATCTGTTTCTCTTTAAACGTTTCTTACTCACATTCCACTACTCAGTATTGGTTTAAAGCATGAGTAAAATTATGTTTACTTCTGAGAAAAAATTCTGTAAATTTAAAAATTTATTGTACCAGAAAGTTCCAGTTTTCATTCATGACATGAATAGCTGAAGTAGGTCAGAACTATCACACTAGAAGTTTTTAAATTAATCATCTTCATATATTTAGTTATATTTATGTACAAATTAATTCCTGAGATCATGGAGAGGTAACTAATTTGTTAGAATTAGCGGATTAGCTCGGTAATATAGATTTTTAAAAATAATGCACCGATCACATGGTGAAAATATACTCTTCTGAACAAGAAAGTAACTAACCATTAACGTTCTTTCTTTACCGATATCATTTCACTGCTGCAGCTTAACTTGGTAGCATGGCATAGTAGTTAGCAATGCTGTCATCCTTAGTTAAAACTTAAAAGTTCCAACTAGTCTTCAAGTATATTACCAAATACAACTAACATACTTGCACTCTTCACATTTTCTTTTCACCTTCACAGCATCACTTCACATTTTCTCATCCTCTTTAAAAAAAATTACAATTAAGTAAGTAAATGAGGAAAAAACACGTTTTCTTTAGAAAAGCGTTCGGAAACATGAATTACATACGTATTCGTAAGTCATTATTTAAGTATGAGTTAAACATAAGATCGTATTTTAAACATTGCATATTTCTGATTATGAATTACATATTAAATATTGGTAATTTATATTTATGTTTTTATACATTATTACAGGAATTTAGTCCATTCTTGCTTTTTAGAAAACTTTGGCATTGTTTTTCTTGGCTAGAATCATTTCAGTATTAATGAATTACGTATTTCATTCTATTGTTTTGTATTTTTAACAAAAATTGGATATCAAGCAAGTATAGGACTGGCTAGTCCTTTGAAAAGCTTCATTCAGAAGCTATATTTACTTTAAAGACAAACAATCTGATTTAAGATTTTAAGATTTAAAGTGATTTAAATAACATCCGAGTTTAATATTTTCACCTGTTTATTAATTTTAATGTCGTGATCAACGGTACTAATTTACTGTAATGCAAATAATACATATATAAAATATTTTTCATGAAATCTTTTAAAAAAGAAGAAAAACATATTCACGTACTTTTATGCGAGAAAAGTATAATTATATGTGAAAAAAGTATTCTCACGATCGCAATATGTAAAATAATACAAAATAAAATGTGGATCTCGGTAAATATACACGTACAGGCGAGCGATAACCGTAGCAACGATGTGAGCGGGGTGCTCTCCATCTTCCGGACCCAACAGCTCTTCTCAGAGCTAACGCTAAAAAACGGCCCTTTTTAGGGCCACCGCAAGGTTACGAATTATGTGCCGTCGAAGCCATTCAGCGACAATATATATATATATATATATATATATATATGTGTGTGTGTGTGTGTGTGTGTGTGTGCGTGCGCATATAAAAACTTATCCTTAATCATAATTATGCATTATTTTATTCGGCTTTTTAACAAACGTAGGTTTTAGCTGGTTTCTATTACTATTAATGAAAATGAATTACTTGTTTTTAATAATCTGGTACGAAATGTGAACTTTTATGTGTTACAAACTACAAAAAAATTTTTAATTAGAACAACGTGGAGTATTTAGCCATTCACATAAGGAACAATTTCAAAACTCAATTTATCATCAAACAGAGAAAAACTGAACAGTAATGTAATATTTAGCATACTACTAGAAAAACTGCCTACATAGAACAGTTCCAAAAAGTTGCAGAGTTAGTAGCTGATATGCAGCTCAATTATAACCTAACTATTAGAGGTAGTCTCTCTCAATTCGTTTGTTACACTTCTCTTAGTATACAGTAACAGTAACAGTTAATCTTTATGCCCTAAATCAAACCTTCATCTTGGTATATATACCTGAATTTTGCTGTGATTACTTATACCATGAATATTGATATTACTGATTGATTACTCAAGTAATAGCAATTTTTAAAGGTATACATAATTTTCAATTATTTCAAACCAATTTTATTGTTTGCCGTTTGTCAAAACGGTAGCGTCTCTGCTATTCATCTAGAGGTTCTAGGTTTGAGCTATTTTTCACGCGCTATAAAAAAAATCCTTTCATTATAATCCATCGAAAAGGGTTTAGAATAAAACAGAGTTAGAATAAAATGGAATAAAGAGGAGTTAATTGCTGTTTGGCTTTTTCTTCTTCAAGTCAATAATAGACCTTCAACACACGTATTATTGTTCCGAGAGAACAGATTATAAATATCTAAATCTTCTAAAAATACAAATTTAATATTTCTAAAACCTGAAAAAATATAGTTTGTTTTATAAAAGTTAACTACTTAACCTTGTATTTGGTCGGAACGATCAATAAGTTTAGTTCTGTGCTCTTTAATGACTAATTATTTGCACAAACGAGCATTTGAAGCAGAACATAGCTCTTCCTACATTTTTTTTTTTTGGAAGTAGTAACTAAAAATAATAATCAAAAATCTTTTAATGTAAAATATTATGCTATATGAACCTATACGAAAAAATGTATTTGCTAAAAAAAGAAGAAACCTGTAACTGCAATAAATTATTTCAAAGGAAAAGTAATAAAATAAACTTTGAATTCATCGCTTAGCTTCCTAACTAGAATTATATTTGGGAACGAATAAGTATCCTTACGTGAGTGAAGTATATTATTTTACTAGCTTTATACTCGTAAAAAGTTGGAATATTTTGAAAGAGATCAGTTTATAACAAAAAAATATTTACTGGAGATCTGAACCTAACCGGAGCAATCTGGTATCTATGTATTTGTCTGTGAGTTAGTGCAAGTGTCTATTCGTGCAAAGATTGTTTTTGAGTGAGTTTGATGAGTTTTATATAAACTAGTGCAGTAAAATTTGACTCTGCATCAGCGTAAGTTTTTCCAATCAATACGAGTATTTATAAAATGATGACCGGTGATGTAAAAAGTTCTAAACTGAAAAGGAATTATTACTGTATTTTTATAGAAATTTTTTTGTAAAATTGTCGTCAAAGGATATGTACTAAAAAAGAAGTTGAATATCTTATCTATATAATATAATATAATTAAATACCTATCCTACATAATATAATTGGTAAAAGAAGTTTAATGTCCTATCCAGAAATAAATTTTATTATTTATTTAAAATTTTATTACTAGTCGAGATATTCAGTTTAAAATAGAGCATTTTAAACAGGTATAAAAAAACAGTCTTTTTTCAACAATTTTCTGAAAAGGATTAAAAATATAAATATATGTGTAAAATTAACTGATATTTATAAAAAAAACACAAAATTTTAACAAAATTCAACGAATCGTTTTTGAAAAACTCAGTTTTAAATTTTGTAAAATAGTAGGCTTGTGAGTCCTATAAAAATAATTGTTACTTTCGCCTCAAACTCGTTGGTTTTATAAATATTACCAGGTGTTAATTTAGTTTATTTCTGTTATTCATTACTCTTTTTAGCAAATGCTGGAACAGTTTATTTTTCTTATCCGTGGAAAAGGGCCATTATTATTTCTGAAGTGACTTGTGTAACATGTAATTTCAATTGAATATTTACTTATGTTGAATCGGTAACTTATACCTATTTTCGTTCTGATTATCAGTTATTTCATTTACGATAATTCTCCTGAGAGATAGAGAAGTTAAGCGACTAATTACTATTACATGTTTTTAAACCCTAAGAATCTTTGATGGTTTCTATCAGCGACTTATACCTAGTTATACAGTAAAATTCAGATTTTAAACAAGCTGTTTTTTATAAAACATCTTCAAAGTTTTATTTAATTATTTATTCTAAAAAGCTAGATTCCCTTGTTGAACAACATTTCATTAAACGATTTCTTCATAATGTTTGAAGTAGTTCGATGATTTTAATTTTATAGTAAAGTTCAAAAATGTTAAATTAAATTAAATGACTTAAACTTAATGTTCAAAATTTGTACAATCGGAGTAAATTATGAATTAAATTAAATGGTTCTTTTTCTTAAATGAAAATTTTCCATTTTTTTATAGACACTTTTAAAATGTAGAATTAAAAAAAAATTTACACTGATAGAAAGGAGAATTCTCTTTTTTAAATTTTATTCCTTTTACATATTCCTATTACTTTTATTAAAAACACACGTGATGCAAATCTTTAGACGAGAAAGAGTTTTGCAATTTTGGGGTATGGAAAAACAGGGTTCCCGCGAGAGTCCAGGATCAATGTGTTTTGGGGTGGGTGGATAGGCGGGTCTCAGGAGCGAGGCAGGAGGTAGGTAGGGGTCGTTGGCTTTCATTCTAATAATGTATGGTCAGGAAGTCATGTTATAATATCTCTCCTCTATACCACGCAGACCTCATTCCAGGGCTACTATACAACATACAGCTTGCAGTTGCTGCTGGCTTTGCTAATGCGAATTTCAAAGTATTCCTAACATGGAAAATATGCAATCATTCAAGTTATAGCTTAATAAACGTGTGATGTCATCTCTATTTTACTAATAATATTAGATAATTTGTTGCCTGCCATCTTGCATTAAACAGACAAAATAATTTAAATCTTTTGTTAAATTAAATTAAAAATTAATTATTAAATATATTATAATACATAAAATTAAAAGTGGGTACAGAAATAAAGAGAATGGAGTGTAATTTAGGATCAGTTGTTACAATTGTGAAGGTTTTATATGAAATTTAATCGTGTTTTAAAGTCATATAGACTACTCAATCTATATCTTACATAATCTATATCTGTATCTTTTTATTACGTAAAAAGTACAGCAATTTTTTCAGCCTACGCGGTGAAATCATTACATTAAAAATAATGTTTAATGCACGAATGTATAATTGCAGTTACCTTATATACACATCTTATTTGGAAGTACCTGAATAAATTTCGAATAGTAGGTTCAAGATTCAAAAAGAACTTTAGGACATACTATCGATTCGAAAGTTAGAAAAAAATGTATGAGTTTAGCTCATTATAAAAATGAAGCGTAAAATATAAAAAGATAAAAACGCGAAGCACATAAACTTTTAGAACATGGTGTTATAGAAAATTCTTGTAAATGCTGTTTATCTCTCGCTTAGTGACAGAATTTGAAATAAAGATATTTTAAGACCAATCGAAGGAGGAAGACTGTAGACAATCTGACTAGAAGTAGAACTAGGTCGTTTGATGGTAAAAACGCAGGGGAAAAAAAGGTAAAATATAAATTTAAAAAGTTAAGATTTATTCGTAAATTAATAATCATAAAGTTAAAGTATTAGCAAATGGAGAAATATTATGACGAAATGGAGAAGTGTATGAGACGAGTTAAGTAACTGCAAATGAAAAAAAAAAAAAATTATAATAGTATTTTGTCTTTTAAAACCTTTGTAATTATATAACGAGGTTATTAATTTTAACAATTGATTGTATGTAACTACAATCTGTTATATTGTTCTAAAGTGTATTAGGATTATGTTCCATTACTTCCGATTATTTATCCATTATGTTCCAACAAAATAAAAAATAACTGCATTTTACAACAAAATAAGTAAAAGTATTTTTAGTAAATTAAACTAAAATTTGGAAGTAAAAGTCGGAGAGAAAGAAGAGTAGTTTCCTTTTTTTAGCGTCGTAAAATTTAAGAGGACATGAAGATCTTTTTCCTTCTAGGTTTGTTCAATTATACTTCTGGCCTCGATGTTGCTTTCATTGAGTTTGTCTGTAGTAATTGTTTTATTACAAAGTTTTTTCTTCTTTTTCATTCCTTATTTAAGGCTTTTCGTTCTTTATTTAAAGTGGAAGAGTAACTATTTTCTATATGTTTGATTGTTCTGCACTATCTGTACATTCATATGTGAAGATTACCTATTCTAAAATTCCAAAAATTAGTTAGTGAAAGAATTATCGTCTTAATAATTTTTTTCTTTACATTAAGAAAAATTTTATTATAAATACGTTAAATGTCTTTTTATTTAGATGTGTACAAATTACTGCCGCTGATTATGTTGCAAACTTTGAGGCGCAAATGTGGTGAAAAGATTACCTATGAAAAATGACCCAGTCATGAGTTGACGTGAAATCTTCACACACTGCCTCGTATGCCTACTGATGATACGTAGAGTATATTACAGATCTGGGATGCCTTAGTGTTATATATGCAATGTCTTGGTAAGTTTTTTGTGAGTTTTGTTGCCAGAATAAGTAAAATTACATGAAAATTGATTGAATAACGTACATACGCGTATATTTTATTATAGTAAAATTAATTTTAGTTATGTGTTATTTTAGTTTGACGAAGAAATTCAGGCACATTGTATACGATACTTATTTAAAAAGCTAAATATTTATCGACGTAAAAATTTTTATTTTTAAACCGTTTATGCATAAATGTGTATATTAAGACAATTTGCTACATACAAGCTAAATAATAGTAGTAGCTTCTCTTATTTTTGCAGTTTTGTTCATACTATGGGCGTTAAAAACGTTTTAACCCTAACACAAAGATGGCGTAAGTATGAACAAATGATTGTGATATTTGGCAATTACGCATTAGATGACCTGCTGCGAAGTTTGTTACACTCGTACATTTAGCTGCTTATTTGTGGCGATCGGGCTAAAAAACAAGTTTTACATTTCCTGAAAAATGAATAAAATTGAAATTCGAGTTGTTATAAAGTACTTTGCTTTAAAACGTTTAACACGGACATACAAAAAAAGTAAGATTCCTCTTTAAAGGTTTCTTTAACTTCGTTTTCGATGGTAAAAAGTCGGCTTCTGAATTTAATCGTGGCTGTGATCGGTCGTACATCCATTTAGCATGATAAACTTTCGGGAGGTCCTAAAACCGGTACGATGGACGAATCGTCACAAAAACCCACAATACCGTATTAAATGATCGCCGACTGAAGATACACTAGCTTGCTGACATTTCAAACAATACATTTCAAATCGATAGGTGGGGAATATTACATTCTACACTATGTTGTGGGCATGAAAAAGCTAGCTATCCGCTCGATGGTTGCCACTTTTATAAACAGTCGATCAAAAACACATTCATTGAACACTTATCAAAGGTTTAAACTTTTTAAAATACGATTTCGCTGTGTTTATTCGATATTTTATAACAGTAAATGAAATATGGCGTATAATGGTGCCATTAAAATTTCATTTGGCTATAACGCTGGAATCAATGAAAATAAGAAGCACTTATGAAAAATCTCTCAGTGAGGGATTATTACTGCAGTTAAGAAAAAATCCAAAATCCAAATTTTTTTGGGATTTGGGCTTTTTTGGACACGTTTAGTTCAGTCGATTGTAATTAAAAGAGCCAGATGCACAACTAGATGTTACAATAGGCCTAAATTCAAAATTTCAACATCCTACGGCTAATCATTTTTGAGTTAATCATTTATACGTACGTACAGACGTTACGCCGAACCTAGTCAAAATGGATTCAGGGATGGTCAGAATGGATATTTCCGTTGAAATCTGAAAACTGAACTGTTTCGCGATCGAAATACTTCCTTTACTTCATACAAGGAAGTAAAAAATCATGAAAATCTTGCGTTCCTTTGTCAGGCCGAGGACTTTGCCAATGACTCTATACTCCCGTCTGCGTTTGTGAATGAGAAAAAGGAAACCCATGTTACCTTTTGCAGATGATCTAGTTATATTTTGCTTTTAATACTGGGTTTTCCTTTGTTTTAATATTTAATTATATATTATTATTTTAATATTTAACTATATTTAGCAATGTGATTTATAACAACTGATGTAGCCTATATTTTTAATTAATTAATACATAGTAAACTAAGTATTTTAAGTATATTGGTGTTAGCTATAATTATTTTTAGTTTGCTAAATCATATTTTCTACTTAATAATAAAGAGATTTGAATAGTTTATTTTTTGTGACGTCTATCGTGTCCTTTTTGTTCGCATGTCTCTTTTTCCAGCCAACGTGCAAATGGAAATTAACAGTATTATTATTTAGGAATGCATGTTGTTTTGTCTAACTCACCAGAATTTTCTTCAGTAAGTTCGTTTGAAAGAAGTAAAAGTGTATAAGCGGGGTAGACTATTTTCCTTCTACGGGACTAATCCGTAAGAGCGGCAGCTGAAGTAATCCTTTACAGGTGCCTGCGTGTTGACCCCCACCCCTTCTATATCGAAGCACGCACGATAACAGAATTAAATTCACCGTTCACCCTTAGTTGGACCATCCGACATCACCACAGCGTTTACATCCTTGTAATAGGTTAATTCATCTGACAGATCTGTAAATATTATCGGTTTTCATGTGGACCTAGTTTTATTTACAAAAAAACTTTTATTCTGTTAGTTGACAGATACCACATTTACAATTTTCTAGCCTAAGAATTCCATTAATTATAATTTATGCTGATTACGCAAATATTTGTTCGAATTATCATAAATTTATAATGCGGTTGTTATTTGTATAGAAGGATACTTCTATTTACTCGATCACATTAATATTAGAAAAGAGAAGAAAATTTTCCAGATTGTTTCGTTTTTAAACAATAAATTTAAGTATATTATAAACTAATTACGTCTTTATAAATGAATTGTGATTAAATTTTAAATGCTTAATATTGGTTGTTTTTATAGAAACTATTTTATTAAAATTTGAATTATTTCCTTCAGGTAGTTGACTAAATTATTTCGGAACAAAATAGAGAAAATATTTATCTTGTTTTTTTATTTTCTGATATAATAATAAAAGTAATTATTTGACCAGATTGGAAATTTATTTGCATTTATTTATGTTACTTAATAAATATATTTTTTGGAATAAAATTCATTTGCAGCTCAATCCTTTTGATGCGCTTTAAGAAATTCTTTAGCTTTTTATTTATTTGTGAAGTGAACTCTAACTCTTCATTCTCTTATAAGCAATGAGTAATTCACAATCTCTTTAAAACAATAAAGTAGGCATTTTATAAATTTGTTGCTAAAACATTTTTATTTTAATTTAATTAAATCTAATTCACCGATTCAGATGTTTTATTAATACAGCTAAGTAAAAAGTATCTTTTATCCTACCGACCCAACATTTGCAGCAGATTTCAGTAAACCAGTCCGGTAGAATCAATAAAATCGGAGTGGATAAGCTTAGCGAGAGGAAGTTAACTGCGGTCTGCGCTTTGAATTCTATTTAGGGAAGTGTGTTCTGTACTTTACTGTAAATGAACTCCTGAAGTTACATTTCTGTTATGTGTAAATCTTTGAACATCGTAAACACCTCTATCTCTTGAAAAATAAATATTTAATAGTTAAGTAAGGTAATTACATTTTATTTCATTTCATCGTAGTTGGAAATTGAGTTTTATGACTGTGTCTTATTGTATAGCTATACTCTATTAACTTCTCTAATAACATAATGTTTCATATGCAACTGAAAATTACAAAAAAACACAAGTACGAGTATGTTAGGTCGACCTGGGGCTATTTCAGCTTTAGAAGTTCTACATTAAATTTAAGTGATAGTCACGCAGGGGTCTTTTACTATTGTTAATTTGAATAGTGACACTGCAATAGTGGTATTATAATGTCATTATTTATATAAAATATGCACTGTTTAGTGGATTCGTTTTACCGGAACAGTTGCAGTAAACATATTTGATTTGAACCTAATCGATGCATGTTGGTTTACGTTGTTTGTGGGTATGCGATGGGTGTTTGCGTTGGTGTACGCGCAATAGAAAAAAGAGTATATTTTTTCGTTTTATACCGAAAGGAATATTTACTGTAATAACGTATTTTTCTTATTCAGATTAACTTCAAAAATAATCCGCTGCAAGGAAAACTAATTCAAGACGAACGCATGGATTTTACCTTTCGTTGATAATCAGCCTTTCCGATTATGAAAAGTGGTTGCTGGTAAAAAAGTGCAACAGTACAGACAATGGTATTCGTCTACGAATAAAAAAATTGCAAGCGAAATACAATCTCGTTTTCAGTTTTAATAGCCAATAGCGATCACGTAACTTATGCTATCGTATAGCGCTCAGCTGTGAAACAAAGCAATAGTGTAGAAAGAGCCAGTGGTGGAATAGCGGACTTATTCTCCTTCATTTGGTTTTGTTATGCGGTTTAGGAATATATTTTTACTTTTTGTATGAGTAGCGCTTGATTTGCTGAATACATTTTTAATAATTTTGTTATTTCTGTCTACTCATCCGCTATCAGGCAGTAAATTAAGTAAAATTGGTTGAATGGATATGTCGGTTAAGAGTTTAAAATTGATCGGTTTAGGTGAAGTAAACTACAAGAACTTATCACTTAGACAAGTATATTAATGAATTTAAAAGATGGATACTCTGATTTCAATGTCGTCTGTTCCTGAAAAAGACTTGTTCGTATACTATTCCTTGCGAGTTTTTTGAACGTTCATCTTTCGTAATTTGTATTTCACAATTAGATTTTATAGCTGCTTGAAAAGTAATATAGGAGGTGAATTTATTACGAAATTTGCATTTTTGTCAACTTGTTATATGTTGTGAGATTTTGAACTCTTACGGCAATAATCACTTTTACAATTTAAAACGATTGAGGAGGTCCCTAAATTGTTGCATCTATGAATTATCCATAATTTACTAGTGATTTTTATTTTTCGTTCGCTGTACATCTTTTTGTAGGTTTTATGTTATTCAAAAAAGGGTTTAATCAAACTTCTGTTGCCTTTTCATATGGAATTATTCTTATCTTTGTTTACTGCTTAGGATCTATATGGCATGGCTCTGATAGAAAAGTCTTAATATGTCACGTCATGTATCCATACAACATATTTTCATGATAAAACTATGATGCAAAAGGAATCGAATATATGTTAAAATCCTATTGAATTCAACAGGAAATCTATTATATCTATAAGAATTCAGTAGAATTCTATGATCATATCATTTAAACTGTTCATCGGTCAACTTCAGGATTACAATAATTTATTTTGTTCTCATACGTCAACTTTTATTACTCACTTATAATAAACCTTTTACAATACCCAAAAGTTTATTTTATAATACTTCCTAATAATTACTTTATAATAGTGAAAACAATCGCTTGTTTTTATTCTAGTCGGAAATAATTATATATTGATAACTAATATTGTGTGTTAATTGAACTTAAATTTAACTGTAATCTTTGGTAATCTAATTCTTAAGAAAAACACTGTTTATTTTGTACGTATTTTAGGGTGGTTTTTATTAATAATGAAAACAAGGCTGTTACTTTGTAATTTGGCTTTACTATTAAAAACAAAAAGAAAAAAAACAGATAGTGTATTATCTTTCCCATAAACAGGATGGTGCTGGGTTTGTTAGTTTGCTTGATGTATGTGCTCACATTTTTATTTTAGCTGCTACTGGCGCAGAGCGGACCACGTGGTGGGCGCCGGGTGGCTGCGCGCAACGCACGAACGATTCATTCGTTCGAACGAGTTATACTTCTTGATACGAACGTTTTATCTAAAATTATATTTGTCTTTGGGGATAAAAAAGGAAAACGTTCGGGTTAAAGCTGTGCAAAAAATTACAACTCCAGAAACAGCTAAAAATAATCAGAATTTTGAAGCTTTTCGTTGTAAAAGGTTTTGTTGTCGTTAGTACGCTAAATTTATGGACGTTATTAAGTTACAGTTGGCAACAAATTTAACAAAATCATGTGTAATGGAAACTTAAACTATTAACATTTTCGCGGCAAGTCATAGGCCTGCCTTTTTTCTAATTACTTATAAAAATCGATAGGGCTATTTCATATTTAGTTGCTGCATACAAACACACACACACACACACACACACACATATATATATATATATATATATATTAAATAATATATATAAAAATTATATATATATTAAATAATATATATAAAAATTATATATATATGTAATTATTATAATATATGTATTATGTATATAAATATTTGTTAAATGTTTGGGCAATGGAGAAAAACTAGTTTCTGTATTTTTGGATCAGACTAAAGTGTTTGAGTTTCTTAAACTTTTGTGTTTTACAGACAATAGTTACTGGAGCTACAGTCACTTGAATTAAATGGTTTGAGTCTTATTTAAGTGACAGGAAAAAGTGTTATGAGGTTAAAACATAAATATTGAAGATAGAAAATTCAACGTTTATCTTCCTAAAACTAACTTACCGAGGTTTTTCGCTGTCATTCATTAGGTTAGTCATCATTCATTGAAACCTGCATTGCTATTAATTTCATTAATGCTACTATTAAAATAAAGTTTCCAAGAGAAATGCTTTAGAATAGGTTTTTTAAAATTAAATTTTTAATTAAATTCCAATTTTTGTAGTATACAGTCATCATATATATATATATACATATATGTATGTATTAAAAATAACGTGTATTAAAAACGCACTGTTGTATTACTGATTATTATTTTATAATTATATTTTTAACGATGAGTAATTAATGTATTTATAAAAAAAGCTGAATACTTTAAAAATCATTATATCGTTAAAAAAATACCAATATATTAAAAACAACAAAATAATCTTATTTCGCGATACCGGACAAGACCTGTTAAAGCACTGGAAAAACAGCACATTTATCTTTACACAGCGACAAGTAAAAAAAAAGTAACTTTAATAATAGTACTTCTATGTGAAGAAAATCGGCTTAAAGAAGCCGATAAATAATTTGGAAAGCCGTAATAACTATGAAGAGAAAACTGACCCCGTTGAGAGTAAGTGTATTACAAGTAAAAAGTATGGTGGAAATGCGATGTAATGACGATGTAATTTATAATAGTGAGGCAAAAAAAAAAAAAATTGTAACTATGCCAAATTCAGTTGACTTATAAAGTTGATGTAAACAAACTGCGCGTACAAGTGTTCAGGCAGCCGATTCAAAAACAAATCCATATAAAATAAACTAAAAATTACTTTTAATACGGGAAATTCTTTGCGATAATTGGATCTTAAGTTCATACTCTTCAAAAATCACTTCTTTTGAACTAAGCCATTTTGATATTCTTTTTCCAAGAAAAGGCTGCAATTTTTAACTTCTGACATGAATGATAAGAGGGTTGTCTAATACAACAACCGAATTCTTCCAGAAGAGGTAACAAATCGATAAACCATTTCTCAAAAGATCTAGATTACAGCCTCCTGTAGATTTAGATTAAAAAATCCAGAGACCACCATTGACAAACCCGCTATCACTGTCGATATGCGTAATTATGAAACACCTACCTTTAACCGATGGAGCTTTATCACCGGTTGATAAGCCACACACAGACTTCTTTTGACGAATTCACACCTTTATCTTTCGAAAATTTTCGTTGACCCAAGGTTCATCCACATAATATATTCTACGGCCTTCTTGCCTCATTTTATTTATTTCAGTGAGGTAATGTCTTCGCCATATAATGATATCATCCCTGTCAATTAAAGCACTTTCCCAGCCCCGTTTTTTAGTACTTAAGATTCATATTTTTTAAAGATTTATAAAAAGTTGATCTTCGGAAATCTTGTACATCGTTTTCGTCTGTTGCAACTTGTAACACTTCGTCTACTCTGGGCAGTTCGTTTCGAAAATAAAATTCGTGTACTTTTTTTAGGAATCCATTTCTATAGAAATCGTCAACTTTTTCTTCAATTGACCTGCGGGGTTTGTTTTCGTAGGAGACCGTAATGCGTAATTAATACTCGCCAATCAGTTTGTACACTGAAGCAGCATAACTTCCACTTATGTTAGCGGTTTTATTAACGACTCAGAAATCAACGCCGTTGGATTACTCGATAATTCGTTTTTTAAGTATTTCAAATGTTCCGCACAACTTAACTGCTTCTTTCGCGGTCTTTTATATGGAGAGGATATCAATAATCGTACACTATTATTAGCTGAATAGATATCAGACATGGTGTCAAAATAATGGTATGACAAGTCTTGCAGACCCAAATCTAGGAATACACTACACTCGCGTTCCAATAAACTTAAAAGAATTTCATTATATTAACTTTAAATTACATTAGCATAAATAAATTAGTAACAGAAACATAAAAATTGAACACAAGAACAAAAGAATGGTCATATGAAAATATCAAGAGTCTTAATAGGAACTGAGAAGGCATAAGATTATATAAACGTTTGATTATATGATTACTGCATGACTAATTATTATATGGAGACCAATACGTGAGTAATGATTATAATAGTGTATAGATATAACCGTGTTGTAAATCGGCACTGAATACGGGACGTGACTTAGTAGAATCATGACGAACTCACTCACACAAACGCAACGTTTGTTTATTCTTCACTCTAATTGAACACAGTATAAGTAAAAAATTATCAATCACTATTTGAATATAGACTACTGGGAAATCAGCATAATTTAACATTCTTTGGAAACTTACCACGAAGTGATTTTACTTGAAACAAATTTATTGAAAGTCCATGATAAACAGAAATAAGATAAAGATTTACTTTATTAATTTGTAATGCCCTGGAATGCGTAGCTGTGTATTCCTTAAAGTCTAAATGATTTTTGGTAATTTGGAGATAGTTTTTCTACCATATGAACATTTTACATTTTTTCCTACATTTTTGTTTAAATTAACAGATATTTCTACGATTTCTTTTAAACTTTGTTGTTGGTCTTGTTTGAGATAAACCTTATCTTATTCTACTTTAAGGAGTGGAAAAGAGGGGAGGCCGTTCTAGACAGAGAATGTAATTGGTGTAGAGTATGTTAGTTAACTTTTTCTTTTGGCTTCTACTGTCCGCTATTAAGTTGTATTTTTTTTGTTCCTTTTTTTATTTTTCAGTTTTTTTATTTTAATTTTTTTCAATTGTTTTTTAATTTTCTTATTATTTAAAGAAATAAATGATAAGTTACTAAACTAAATTATTAGTTACAGAAATAAATTAACAATTAATATAATCCACTTTACCAGCATCTTGATATGTTCTCTAGATCTTTAGGCTGATTTGGAAGCCATCATCGGGAGTGAAAATTAATGATTAAAGTCAAAAGTCCGGTCCTAGGACCGGACTTTAGACTTTTTTGACAGGCGACAGTTATGCCTGTTTTTAAATTTTAATTATGATTTTTTAAACTTTTGACTTTAATCTTTAAGTTTAACTCCTGATGATGGCTTCAAGTAAGCCGAAAGACCTACTGAAGATATCAACGTACCGGTTAGGTGGAATATATTAATTGTTAATTTATTTATTTGTTTCTTCTGAATAATTTAAAATAATTATAGTTGTTTTTAATATTTACTGATGTATGTGTTAAATTTTATAAAATTAAACGTTTTTAGTTAGGTTTTACGAGTAAGTTTTTACTCGTTGAGTAAACGCTTTGTTGAGCATTTCTCTTTGATATATTTTGAGTATTACTTATTAAGGTATTTGTAGTAAGGATTATAGAGAGCTTGCAATTACTATTTTCCACCCAGAAAATATTATAAAAAAGTCTGTAATAGTGTTTTACTTCGTAAATTGTTTTAAATTAAAGGAATAACGCATACCATTTTAAAATCGTAAAAAAACAAATGGAAGTGGTATTCATTTAACGATATGAACGAACCATTTTAATTAATAGAAATTATTTTTTTTCATTGCAAGCAGATTTTGTAGTATTTATTACATTTAATAGAAGTTTTATTTTGTAGTAAACTTAGTAGGTATTTGATTAACAAAATACACTAATTAATTTTTTTATATATGAGAAAGAGATTTTCATAAAAGCCATGTATTGCTGTTAATTAATTTAAATTCTTCTTGTTTGATGTTACAAGTGAAAGTAGGCTTATGTTTATCAAACAAGTTATTATTTTCTCACTACAATCATAGTGTTCAGATTACAGAGCAAAATTATATTTTTATGTGTAATATTCTTGACTTATAAACGTATTTAAATGCGTGCTTAGTATTTTAAATAAGTATTCGTTATAAGTATTCGTTTTAACGTTAAATATTTTACTGATTTCACTATGAGTTTGGCGGATTAATGGAAGGGGGGGTTAAAATTTTAATTTTATCAATGCAGTTTTCAATTCCCGCAGCATTATCCGTTGTATTCTTCTCCCTTGGTACGATGATAAGCGTTTATGTTTGTTTTCTGGCCTACTGGGAATAGGAGGTCTATTGATATCCATTTTAAACATGCTTCTATTTTAAAGCCTACATCAGTTTGTTTACTTGATTTTTCCCATAAAAAATTCAGACTGATAAAAAACTTTATTTCCGAATTAAAAGCTTCTATGATCGACTCTTAATCTACTACTCTCTGCTTTTATTGTTGTTAGGTAATAACAATTTTTTATTTATTAATATTTTTACAAGTAGTAATGCTCTTACTCAAATAAGATTCCATTCTTAATTTTGTAAACTCTACGTGATGTTGTTTAATTCAGCCAACTCGGCATTATGTCGAGATTGAATCTGAAAAATAAATTAGTGTTGGCTTCATTTCGCGATTGTTTGGTTTATCATCTCTTTTGACTATTGTTTTCTAATTTATCATTAATAAAAATAGTTTTCTTAACATACTTTATCCAACTGAACGTAAATACAATAAAGTAATTTAGACCTACGTTTCTAAAACAAAAATTAGTATTAATATAGGATACATGGTTTTTAAAACTCTTTTTTAATGATTAATTTATTTCCGAAAGAATGTTTTTTGAATAATTTATTTTGTTTTGAGGAAAAAAAGCAATTTTTTATTTATTTTGATGACTTTTTTAATAAAAAACAACGTCTCAGGCCTATTGTTTTTTTTTTTTTTTTTTATAAAAACCTGTATGTTTTAGTGGATACATGCTTTATTCAAAAAACAAGCTTTTCTCTCATGTTTTTTACTCAGCCTATAATTTTAATATTACTGAACGACGTTTCATGATATTATTTAAAAGATTTGACTATAATAACAGGAGGTAAATGTGATAACCCACTTGAAAAGTGTAATTGAAAAATCTGAAGAATATGGAAGCTATTCTTCCTACTGTTCTGTAAGGCATAAAAAATAAACTCCTTTGTCAGAGTCTATTGTTCCATAATTTCTTAAAATATACGATTATAACACTTTATACAATAGTTGTGTATGATTTACAACAGTAAATCAGTACTTCGTATTTTGTATTTAATTTTATCGTTCATGCCATTGAACGCATCAAAGTTTGTAATTAAATTTTTTTTTTCAAATTTAAAAATAAAATGCCCCAGCTTGGTAAACTATTGTAAGAGATTTCAAATAATGATGGTTAATTATCACACTGACCACTGTCGTGGAGAAGTAGAATATCAGGTTCCATTCGTAAGATTTTAAGTCTGAATTCTGGTTAGACTTTATCACTTTTTCCACGCTTCAAAATTCATCTCACATTATCATCGATAACCGTAACCGAGTTTAAAATGACGTTTACGAATTTTTTCCCGTTGTATTTATTTATTTATTTTAAAAACTGGTAATTGAATCTCTTTTCCGCTTTGAAGAAAGGTTTGATTGCTGAAAATAAGTAGGAATTATAAGGCACGGCTAATATTTTTATCCTATCGTATTATTTTGAGATTTTATTTATGTTTTGATATTCATTATAATTTCAAAAAGCACACGAACTGTAGTGAGTTATTTTATAAAAACCACGGAAACTGTTTGCAGCGAATATTCATTATTCACAGAATGTTTAGTGATGTAAGTAAGCTTCATTATCGACTCACATTTACTATGCCTTTGTGTGCCTATGGGTATTTAACAACGTTAAAGTAACTTTTAAACTTAGAATTGTGTACATTATGACATGATTTTAATCTGTTTTTTAATAGAAAATCATTTAATCAAGATTTAAGATGTTTACGTTTGACTAAAGAATTTTTATCTGTTTCTCTTAACATTTATTTCTTGAAACTTAAAGTAATATAATTTAATTATCGATAAAATTCATTTATTTATTTGTTGTACAAAGAATAATTGACAACATAGCGTCACTGAAAATCATATTGTAAACACGTTTTTTAAATAAATTAATATACATAATGTAGACTTATATAAATAAAAACTACCCTTAAATGTTTTATTAAATGCGTATCGTGGTTATATATCCCCCACAATTAAGTTAGGTTTTATCTCTAGTTAAGGCCGTAAATATAACTTATGTTTGTGATAACGCAACTGTTGAAAGTAAACATGTGATATTTTAAGGCAATATTTTTCTTTGCATTAACTTTACGGATAATATTTTGTTTCGGAATTTATTAAAATAATGTTTATGAAATCTCTATGATACATGCTATTGTTACCGTATTAAAAGCCAATTTCATGGAGTTGGTTATAGCGACGTTTATCCGCACTGTATCTTAATTTGTGAGTCGCGTGTTGAAACCGTGTTAGTTGATACTACCTGCTTGTACGTTCCCTTAGTTTATGAAAATACAGTTGCAGGCGAACAGGGAAATTTGTTGGAAGTGTTCCATCTAATTCAAACTTCTGATAATTTTACTTCTCATTCAGGTAATAAAATCGTACAGAATAGTTTTGAACAGGTAAATGCATTCGTTTTTCGTGATATTGTTTCGTACATAGTCCAGGTTTTTTAAAATATATATATATAGTATTAAAATGTACATCAGAAATTAAAACATGTTTTATGCGATAGTTTTTTTTTTTTTGCTTTATTGTAAAAAAAACTTATGACTTTTTTTACTGAACAAACATTGATCTTGAAAACTATTATATATTAGATCGGACAAAACATGAAAACCTCCATCCAAAATCTTACAGAAGAAGGACGACGATGTCTATAGGTAGAAATGGAAGACGTTTCATAAATAAATAAGTACTCTGCACTTGGCATATTAGTAATTTATGAACCTAGTACATTTTTAAATAAAAACAGAATAATTTCATAAATTATTGTGCAGTTGAAGCGTAATTCGTATTCCGTTTTCTCGCACAAAAAAACGATATGGTACCTAACCAGATTGAAGAAATGAAACAGATAGGAAATTAGAAACGTTAAAAGTCATCGCTCATTTAACGATGGATTGTTTATCCCCTACGATTTATATTAAATTATCCGATAGGGGTTTGATCAGCGTTTCCTATTTGAGAAGGCAAATGCCTTTATCTTTTCTAAGATTTATTATGAATTTGTGAAAATGTAATATATTTTGTTCATAAGAGTCTGGAAGTCGTTGAGAAATGGTCGTCTTTCGTCTTATTGACAAATCATTTCGTGCAAAAAATCGTCTTATCCACCCACGGCTTGCTCTAAAATCAACTTTATTCAATGATTTAGCGATTTCACGAGCATATGACTGACACATTTCTGTCGTGACAGCCTAACCACATTTCCTTTTTTCCATAACAAAGTCATACAATTTTTTTTCTATGTCTGTGTATTTTGGTTTTAAGCCACGAAAAGCCCTTTTATTACCTGTGCCTTTCACTAGAAGTTGTTTCTTCTTACGCCAATCTCGAATGCAGCTTTCATCTACGTAAAATTTTCTTCCTGCCGCCCGATTTCCAATTTTTTCAGCTTCTTCTATAACGCGTAGTTTTTCATTTACTGTAAACGATCGTAGACGCTGTCCTTTTGTACTCATTTTAATGCCGTAATTAAAATAATTCACCGTAGTAAACTTTCCAAGATAAACTAAACAGATAAAATGCACATAACCGTCCACATGTACAAACAGTACAATGACTATGGCGAATAGTCAAGACGACGATGGGTAACTGATACTGTAACTGTAGTGTCATTAGAACCGGATGCAGCCTATACAGAATGAATCAGTTTTTTAAAAATACTGTAATTTCGTTCCTATCGATAATATGAACATGATGTTAATAATTAAGGATGTGTTCTGTATAAGCGGCATCCGGTATTGATAAACGAAAGCCTAATGTAACTATATTTATGCGATTGAATTTCGGTACTTCTAAGAAAACGTTTACTTTACATAAATTATCCTGGCTAAAGACTATGTTTCAGATAAGCCCCGCACCCTTATTTTTTCTCTCCAATTCCAAGAAAAAAAGTGCGGGGGATACTCGAATAAATACGGTAATTTCAAAACATTGCATGTTTTGGAGTAATATATGTTAATAGAACCTATAAAACTTGACAAAAAAATTGTTTAGTATTATCCATATTTTAGATGTATTATTTTTTTAGCTCATTGTTTGATAGGCTAGTCTATCTTTATTATACAGTAATATAAATTTTTATAGTAATTAAAAGAAACCATTACCATGTTATGCTAGTTATACCGTTTAACAAAACTAAAATAATTTTTAACAATCGCTACACTTACTGCAGTTACTGTAAATTCTTAAAAATCAATGGAAGAAATAAAAGTACAAAACTATAGTCCGCAAAGTAGAATTAGGTGGTTTGTTTTTAAAGCACATACATATTCTTTTACCTACAAATAACACAAACCTACACGGAGAAGAATATAAAGAAAGCAAGCTGAAAAAACCGAACTACGACTAAATGGTACTTATACGAATGAAAACAAATGGGTGCAGAAGGAGGAGTAGTTCATTGACGATCATTGTCTTTGTCGTCTCTTGGAGCAAACAGAACGAATGGAACGATCCAAGGCTCACTCCATTACGTCCGATAAAGGAATCCTCAGTCACACACCACTCTTTGTGATTTACAGACCATTGTGCTTTCCTTTCACCCTCTTCATTTCTCATTTTCACTTTATCTGTACATTATTTTTATCACATCATTAATTATCTTACATTTATTCCGTTTTGATTAACGTTTATTAGATACTCACTGTTTTTGCTTAATAAATTGAAACAAATAATGTCTTATTCTTAAGTATATTTTTGAAAATGAGAAAATGTATCATTAATTATAAAATGAATACATTTTTTTACAGGGCTAATTTTGTACTCTCATACAGAGCGGCAGGTAGGCTAGTTAGGTTAATGTTATCAATTAGTGCAACAGTTTTTATCACGGATTGTGTATCCAAATACGAAAAAAAGGAAACATTAGTAAGATATAATATTTTAAATTGATCTAATAATATCGATAGTTTCATACTAAATCTATTGCTGATTATATCTTTAACAGTTTTCATAAATTCTATCTTTTTATTATTCGCGTTAACAGAGACTTGTATTCTATTTGTAACGGAAGTATTGTGATCGCAAAAAATTTTGGTTTTCACATAGAATAGCACTGATACAGTTATTAAGAATTTTACCTGAGTAAACATTTTTTATTTGTTTCAGTTATTTTTGCTGTTGTTTCAAAACAATTTTCTTTTCAAATACCTCTCCCATCGTTGATGTAGTAATAAATGGCACCTTTAAATTCTACATTAGATTTCTTGTTAGGCTTCTTGAAAAAAACGTATCGCTTTCTATAATTTTTGAAAGTACCAATTCTTGGCCAAGATATCTGTTACTTGCCGAGTAACTGATAAGTGTGATAGTTGTTTTACGGTGTTGAGTTCTTCTGTTGGTTTTCACGAGACGTAGGTGCGTTCAATAATCCGTGAATCATACTTTTACAAGTAGCTAGTTAATGTGTAACCGATTGGTTTGACATGCTATGAATAAGAATATCGATTGTTGTCGGTTTTCTGTGTATTTTGAAACGGTTATTTTTTTATGGTGAAGGCAAGAAAATCTTTTTTCGTATTCGGCTGTAGTTTAGTTTGGGGTATATTTTGTTTTTACGATAATAGTTGTTCACATCGCCTTTTGTCGCCTTGGTGCATCAATATGGTGTCATCAGTGCATACGGGTATATTATTTTCTGAGCGTGTTTCTTGTCAGGAAGTGTATAATATTTGTTGTAGAAAGAATTCAGCAACGATGCTGGAAATAGGGAACCGCAGGAAGACCGTTGAGCTTTCCGTAGTAATTTTTTTGGAATGCTAAGTCATTTTGTTCTATTATGATGTTTCTTATATTTATGGTTTCTGAAATGTGCTTATGTAGTATTCTGTTTTGTTTTTAAGAATGAAGAATGTCCCTGTGGAGGTTTATCTATTCTAGTAATTTGGCAAGATATAATATAAAATATACTATCTTAAATTTAAAGAGCTATAATATGACATAAAAAAGTAAAAACTATTTTGTAAAATATATAGCCCGTACATTTGTAAATAATTATGTACGAAAATATTTAGGAAAAGCGAGTATAAAGAACGTTTAACAAAAATGGGTGTATCTGTAAAGTGAAGGTGTAAACAGTTTCATATCCCTGTAATCTCTTTATTTACTAACAAATTTATTAACAGAAATGAGTGGTGATACTGCTGTTGATATTTTAGCCTATGTTAAAGTCACAATGCCTTTTCTCCTCCGTATATATTCCCAAACATTGCGGAAGCCATAAACAAAATTCCTACACAGTTGTCTGACCACAGCCGATATCGCTTGCACGTTCTATTCCGGTCACGAATATATACATACTTCTCAACAACGTAACATCCCGACCGTAACAGTCCCCTACTAAGCGATCTCTTGTCAACAAAATATAGTAGCTAAATCAAAAGGGTAAATATGAATTATTTTATGAAAGAGAAGATTATGAAAAAAGACTCTTTCTGTATTCAGAAATAACATTCATATTAATGTTACAACGATAGAATGATACGTTATATTTTTTTTATTGACATATTTATGTAAATAAAAACGAATATGAACTGAATTTGATTTCTCGGTAATATTGGACTCAGAATACTAATTTTAAAAGTTGATATCATAATTCTTATAATTATGCTTACGAGATAAATAAATCTGTAGGTAATGTGAAATAAGGATTAACTTGTTTATCTACAACAGTTTCCGTATAAATAAAAGGAAAAACCATAAAATATTTTGTAGGTGAGTGCCACCTCATTATTAAGTTATGCTGAACTTTTAAGGAGAGCATTCCAGAAGTTAGCAACATAAGTTTTCCGCTTAGCTCGAGATTAAAATGAACTGAATGCCATTAAGAATTTTAAAAGTTTATCATCGTTAATGGTTTAAAGATGTAGCCGCCTGATGAATTTTTTATTATTTTTACAAAACACCACTAGCCTAAAGAATTAAAACTATTATACCCTTCGATCAATCGAAAGTTGAGTTGTCACATGAAATTGATATCATCACAAAGTTTTAACTTTTTTATTTTAATCGAAAGCCAGTTAATTTGAATGAGGATGAAAAGACACAGTGCTAGAATAGGAATTTTTATTCATAGTGTTGTTACAGATGTTGTCGTGTGTTCACGGGTCTACCACGATATTGAGAGATTGACAACTGAGAATGTTTATACAATTACAATCTATGGTTTTAAAAATATAAGTAAAACCAGACAAATCAATAATAATGACAACAACAATCATAAAACAAATAATAAAAAAAGTATAGTAATCACAACCACAATAATAATCAGAATATTAGTTATAATGATAATAATAAACAGATAATAAAAAAAAAATCCCCCAATAATAATTAGATGGTAACAGTATAATAATAATAAATGTACATATGTAAATATAATAATAATAATATTAAATGTCAATAACAAACAAACAAACAAACAAACAAACAAACAAACAAACAAACAAACAAACAAACAAACAAACAAACAAACAAACAAACAAACAAACAAACAAACAAACAAACAAACAAACAAACAAACAAACAAACAAACAAACAAACAAACAAACAAACAAACAAACAAACAAACAAACAAACAAACAAACAAACAAACAAACAAACAAACAAACAAACAAACAAACAAACAAACAAACAAACAAACAAACAAACAAACAAACAAACAAACAAACAAACAAACAAACAAACAAACAAACAAACAAACAAACAAACAAACAAACAAACAAACAAACAAACAAACAAACAAACAAACAAACAAACAAACAAACAAACAAACAAACAAACAAACAAACAAACAAACAAACAAACAAACAAACAAACAAACAAACAAACAAACAAACAAACAAACAAACAAACAAACAAACAAACAAACAAACAAACAAACAAACAAACAAACAAACAAACAAACAACCAACCAACCAACCAACCAACCAACCAAACAAACAAACAAACAAACAAACAATAATAATAATAATAAATGGACCCATAAATATAAGTAGAGGAATATTTCAAGGGGAGGCCCTGAGCCCGCTCTGGTTCTATACAGCTATCAACCCACTCTCAAGCATGCTAAAGGAAGCAAGATATGGTTACAGTATAAAATTGCGAGCAGGAGATTACAAGCTGGCACACCTATTCTATATGGATGATTTAAAGATTTATGGAGGGACTGAACATCAGCTGCAGCAGCTGCTCAAACTTGTCAAAATTTCAGCGAAGACGTTAAGGGTAGTTAGGAATAAGTAAATGGAAGATAAATGCCATTGTGAAGGGAAAGTTCCACCAGTAGCAGAATTACGAACTGCAGGCCCAGGGTAGCAGAGAATCAATGAAAGAAGAGGACGTGTACAAATACCTAGAGTGCGATCAAACGATAAAATTGGAGCACAAAGCCATTAAGGGAGAACTTAAGAAAACGTATGAAAAGAGATTAAATTTTAAAATCTGAACTTAATGGGGGAAATAAAGTGAATGCAGTGAACATATATGCAGTGCTCCGAACCTCCGATACATTTAGACTGTTCGGCTCGGTCGTTCAGCGCGAGGCTGGTTCTTTTTTCGGAAAGATCCGAACAAGTGACCTGTTCGCCAGCATCGCGGCAGTGAGGCTTGTGCGAGGGAATCGTAGCGGGGGGGGGGGGGTTGTGTATATAAGACGGATCGCCGGCAAGCGCCAGCCAGTATCAACGTTTCCGGACACAACTACCTCGGCCCTGGAAACCCGATTGATAATTGGCCCCCGGTCGACATCGATGATCAGATCGCGCTTGAGCACGACCGCAGATACTAGTCGGCCACAGAACATCATCACATACTCACGTATGCGTTAGGTATAATAAAATACAGTGAAGCAGAGTTAGACGAGTTGAACAGACTCACTAGAAAAATATTCTACCAAGGAAAGTCTCACCACATCTACTCGTCAAAAGAAAGATTTACGCTCCCGAGAAAGGAAGGGGGAAGAGGTGTACTCAATATTAAAAATCTATGCTACGGCCAGAAAGAAAACTTAAGGGATTACTTCCATAGCAGGCATCATCCCTTCTATCAAGCCATCGTAGCGGCAGACAAAAACTATATGCCATTGAACCTAGCCAACAAGACTAACAACACAAGAAAGAGAGCAATGCAGATGAAATTCTAGATTGGGGAAGAAAAGAGCTGAATGGGAGATATAGGCACCGTCCAGAGGAGGAAGGAGTCCACAAAGCAGCTTCAAATAATTGGCTTGACATTTTGAGACGGAGGGGTTTATATGTAACATACAGGATCAAGTGGTAGCAACGACAAATTTTAAGAGATTTATTCTTAAAGAAAATATCAACAACAAATGTAGTCTATGTATACAACACAATGAAACAATAGACCATATAATCACTGGTTGTCCGATTCTAGTTCCGACGGAGCTAGACCAGGAGGCACAACAACGTGGCAAAAATTGTACACATAGAACTGCGATAGATACAAGTTAGAGTTTTAAAAAGGTCCCTACTATACTTATGATCCAGCCTCCTTTTGGAGAACAACGCAAAAATTTTCTGGAATGAGGGAATTGTGACAGCAAAACCAGATATAGTAGTAGTTCATAAAATGGAAAAAGTAACTTACCTAATAGACGTAGCCATCCCATCAAGTAACAACATCAACACTAAACACAATGAGAAGCTGCAGAAATATACAGATTTTGCTTTTGAAATTAAAGAAATGTGGAGTCAAAAAGAAGTTTATATAATTCCGATAATTATATCTGCGGAGGGAATAATACCATTTACTTTACACAGCAGTGTTGAGAAACTGTAGATCCAGTGGAAGACCCACGCGCTAATGCAAAAGAGAGTGATAATTGACATCTACCATGTTGCCCGGAAGGCACTTAGTCAACAATAGCAAGCCTAATCTCGTTGGTATAAATTACTTTGAGTTTAAGGAATGTCACCGGCAAATGTAAAAGCTGTGAAAGTGTGGGATAATAATAAAAAGTGATGACATACAAAACAGAATTTAAAGTAATAGTCAGGATTTATTCACAGGTAGATAAATAACGAAAAGAAGAATTTAGTCCAATTGACAAAAGTTATTAGCATGATCGCTAGCCTTACCACTTTTAACCAGTAATCTTGTATTGACAGCAACAGTACAATACATAAGACAAGTATAAAGTTCTTTCACTGCAAGTACCTTTGCTGTTCATGAATAAAACTACCCTAACAGTTCATAAATGAAATTTAGTAAATTGTCTCTTTCACTTAGTCTTACATTAACTCACCGACCTATTTCTTGCTTTCATGTACTAGAGTTAGTTACTCGTGGCATCACCTTAGTTGCATCGAAATTCGCTCCTTCACTGACCTCCTTGCAGAATACACTCACTGAATGACGCCTCGCGAACTGATTCGCAGAACCCACATCGCAGATTTCATCTCGCAGACATTCATCACAGACTCTCATCTAGAAACTGATTTTTAACTCGTCTTCCCCGGAATATTTATACTTCTATCCTCTTTACCTGCCGGGCCGGACCGGACCCAAGTCGAAACGTGAGAACGATCGACCGAGCCCTTTCGTTTCCATGGATTCCAAACCTTGGTTCGGTAACTTTTCTTATGGAACGACATGTGTTTATTGTGTATCAGTGGGCAGTATTGTGAAAGACGATTGTTAAATGGATCTATTACCTTTAGTAAAAAGGGTTTCTTTTAGCCTCTTTTTTGTATTCCTCCCAGTATTATATTTTCTACTACTTTCTTCTTAATTGGCAGGAATCCGTTACTCAGGTCCGCTATAGCGGTATTATCCCAGTATGATTAATACTGAAAAATTTAGAACGTAATTATAAAATATTAATGTCTTAATACGAGGTAGGAAAGGAATTAATAAAGTTTCAAGTTAATAAACATATTAATTCTGAACTTCAGGCAAAGTTTTTAAACCAGAATTATAACATAAAGTTAGGAACTGGCACATTAAATTCCTGTAGTACTACAAACATTAAATTAAAAGATCATAAATTTTTTATAGTTTACATTGTTAAGAATTAGTTTATTTACTGTAAGTACAAATTAAATTTACAGTTGTGTTCAAATACTTAAACATTTTTATTAATAAACCGAATGCGGCTTATAATGAAAAAGAGACCAAATATTTCATAATATTATCTAAACTCTTGAACATCACTTACATAAATCTGATATATTTAAAATTAAGAAAAAAAGGTAAAAAAAAAAATTACTTAAAAGAGTTGATTTGCAATCAGAGGTTAATAATTATTAATAAAAAACTAATAAATCAGTAATTAATAGATAATAATTAATTATTAATAAATCACTATGTTTAAATTACAAAAAAAGTTAATAAAAAGGAAATGAAGTTGGATTTGAACCGATGTACCTTTCTGTTGTACGATCCAAATATTTCATTAATTAAAATTTTATTTGGCTATAAATCTGCAACCACTTAAAATAAGTACCACTTATGATACGGATATATCGTTGAAAAGCTCTCAGTGAGGCCTTATTACTGCAGTTAAAAAAAGTCCAAAATCCAACTTTTTTTGGATTTTGGGCTCTTTTGGACACCTTTGGTTCAGTCGATTATTATCAAATGGAAAGGTGCACAACTAGATGTTACAACAGTCCTAAATCCAAAATTTCAACATCCTACGGCTAATAGTTTTTGAGTTATGCAGATACATGCGTACGTATAGATGTCACGCCGAAAATAGTAAAAATGGATTCAGGGATGATCAAAATGGATATTTCCGTTGAAATCTGAAAAACCGAAATTTTCGCTATCATAATACTTCCTTTACTTCGTAAAAGGAAGTAAAAGTTCACTTACTGGCGGAAAAATTTCATTTACATTCGAATATAAAATAGTAAAACCCATTATATACGCGTGTTATGCAAACCTTAGTAAGGTTTTGTCAATATGAGCTGTCTAAAATAAGTACTAACTGTATTTTCATCATAAATTGGTTATAAATAATAATATATAATTTTTTCACCATATAATACTTTTTTAAAAGAAACAAACACTGTAATTATTATAACTGGTAAGTAGTAACAGTGAATTTGTAAAAAGAACAGTTGCTGTATCTTTTTTTTTAATATAGCCAATTTAATTTTAAAATATTTGCAAAATAAATTTAAGTTGAACTTTGTACAAACTTCAAAAAGTAAACTTTGAATAAGTTAAAAAATATATTTGTAAGAAAAATAATTACAGAGTTGTGTTTAACCTATCGATATTTTAAAACAACATGTCGGAATGAATACCATACTGCAACTTAACTTTCAAGACGATATATAATTAATTTTCAGAAGGACTATTATATTATGTTAAAATAATATGAATGTTAGGGACATCATGGAACGATTGTTGTTGATGAAGAAAATTATAAAGGGATTTAAATAAAGAGATATCTTCTTTAATCTGAAACCGCATTATAATTCGCACCATTAAATACCCCCTTTAGTAGATGCAATTCATTAAAAGTATACGTATGGAAGATGGAAGTTCTTTTAGTATAATAACCTTATTCAGATTTTATTCATAAATATTCTTTAGTAACAATTCCTTATAAAGTTTTCCCTCTTTTAGTTTAGTAAATAAAGGACGTTATGAAAGCAGAGGGGCAGAGAGCTTAAAGATTACTTCAGGCGAAATTCGTTTTGAAAAGTGTAATTTGCCTCTTGGAAACACTTTAAATGCTTTTTCAAGTCATGCCGAATGGAAGAAGTTGAAGAACTATTACAAAATAGGTTCCACGGAACAGATTACGGGGAGAAGGAAACTTTCGAGGCAGGTGAAAAAGAAAAATGCCTTTGGAAACTTAGCTCAGTATTGAGTTAATAGGTTAAGTCGGGTAAATTGCACTGGCTGGCGCCGTGGTGGAAAAGTTGAGATTGGTTGAGGTCTCCGCGGACACACTTACGCTGCCTCCCTAAGTCACTTCCTTCAACTTGTGCATTATGGACGTTACAAATCTGTACACACGCATTTTTTTTTCTAGTTTGGAAACTTTTGTGTGACTTAACGCTAATTAAGTTAGTATTGTTGCCTCGTTTTTCCAAATGTAATTTATAATGTGTTTAAACATTCGAGGTAAACATAGCTTACTAAGTGTTTCAATGACAAACGATTACAGTTATTGCAAATAAATACAATTTGTGTTGTTTTTATTACCTGCAGGAACTAAGCATAATAGATAATTAATTTTTTTCTCCTCTCTCTCTCTCTCTCTCTCTCACACACACACACACACACACACAGAGAGAGAGAGAGAGAGAGAGAGAGACACTCACACGCCAGTACATGGTTACTAAAAATATATAAATTAGGAAAAATTCTTTTGTTTTACTTTAGTTCAATGTCAGTAAGTTACAACAAATTAAAATTTAAAGGTAGTTGGTTCCATATTTTTTCAGTTAAATTTTTTTATTTAACGTGGCACACTAAGGTGAGTTTGTTATTTAACAAATGTTAACCAGTGAAAATTTCTGGAGAAAATAAATTAATAACGAAAAGTATTTTGATTACTGAAATTCCAGGAGGAAGGAAATTGAAGTGATTATAAATTATTTAAAAAGTGTGACACGATATGTGTATAAGTGAAACGCATATACACTTTATAAGTAGTGTAATATTAACAATTGGCTTTTTATACTCAGAATTCTATGTATTTCACCTAAAATAAATATACTAGTCTCTTAAAAATTCAAATACTGAAAAAAAAACAGAATTTTTTTCTGTTACAAATAATGAAAAAAAATAAAAATAAAATGTAAAATATTTTAATGAAATTCTTTTATTAAAAACGTTTGGAAGAATTACTGAAAATAAATAAAATAATATTGTAAGTAGCATCTTTAGTGGAAGAACACATATTAATTTAAATTCTGCAATCTTTTATTGTAATTATTGAAAACTTGACGCAATTAGAGAACTGTAAGTGACTTTATCTTACCAACCCACACGTCATTCATCCAATTAGAGGCATGAATCCGTTCTGTTAACCGAAAGTAACTCTATAATTGCTCTTAAACGTCTCCTTATCCTGCTTTAAAATAAACTTTTCCAGTTACTTTCTTTTTAAAGTAAACAGTTTCCTACTTGAAATAAATGGTTTAGTGGCTTCTCTTTATAAGTTATAGAGTGTTCTTACAATATTATTATTTATAATTAGTTAGTACGTATTTAATTAATGATAATCATAATTAATTTTAGGAACGCGTTAAAGGAGGAAAAACAAAACTTACTTAATGTAAATAAACAGAAATTAATTTTTTTCATTTAATTTTACAAAACTTAATAACACGTTTATTACGGTTTTTTTGTTTTGTTTAAGTTAAATAGACTTATTATACTTATACTTATTGTACATATTAAATATAGAAAAATCTAAAACGAGGAAGGAAATTTCTTTTAAAAGTTCAAAATTTCTAAACTTTTCCCAGTTAACCATCTAATAAATTTTCTTTCCTACTGAGCTTGGAATCATCAGTTTTTTTTATGCATTTTTGGTAGTTTAGTCAATATCACCTTGACAGATAAAGGGACGTTTTAGGGTTAGATTCTCGGCAATATTCTGGATTTTTACCTATCAATAAACCATAGCGTGATAAAAACGTTTTTAAACAAACGGCTTCAGTTAGTGGTACCTTAAAAAAAATATTACTTCAATTAGAAATTCCTATTTTATACAAAAACCGATAAGTAATAACTGATTGGATAGGAATAATTGTATAGTGTATAGAAATTGCAATTAATATAATGACTTGTGAAAAAATGTGTATTAGAAAAAAAATTCTTAAAAAAAGACTACTACTGAGATTTAAATTATCGCATAAAATAAATACAATACAAATGGTGAAAAAATGTACATACCAGCAATCATAAAAAGTTGAGTTACAGAATATTTGCGAATAGGTTATCGTACATTTTATTAAATATAAAAAATCTTTTATCAATTTTTTAAATTTAAATTGTTAATTTAGTCAGGCCTGTAAATTTAACCCTTTTTTATATTAAATTGTATAAAAAAATAATAATATTTCAGTTGAAATTGAAAGAAATAAAAATATACTTTTTATTTACTTTTAATCTTTTAATGTTCAATATTTACTAAATATTTTTTTCTACGCGATAAAAATAAAAAAAAAAAAAACTGCACGCGAAAATTGTTATTTATTCTTCTTTCAACATCCAAAAGGTTTACCAGAGTTACATTTTTTGGAGCTTTATATGAATATGATTCAGACTGAATATTATCCTATGTTAAGAATTAAGAAATTTTGCTAAGAAATTTTGCTCTTGCAAAATTTCGTTGTTGAAAGCAAAACAATGTGATTATATTACAATACTTTTAGGCTGTATTTAGGAATTTAATGATATGGCCAAGGATTAATTTTTCACTTATTTATTTTTTACAGTTGGCTGTAGGTTACATTATGTTAGTATAAAGATATAGTGAAATCGATATATTTCATTCTTAAAAATCTATAAATTTTTAAGTATTTCAATTTCTGAATTCTTCAAAGGAAATAAAAGGCGTTAATGAAAGCATTAACTTATTTTTTATTTTAATTTCCGTGAAATGAGCAAATAAAATAAGAGCCTATAATAGTACAGTTTAATTTGATCTAATGATGAAAAATATTTATCAATGACGTCAGATTTTTAGCTTCAGTAAATGAAATATGTTAATGGTTTGATTCCTGTTACTGTGTATCCATTACAATAATTATTAAGATGAAATCAAGTTAAATTTATATATGCAGCACGAGAATGGAAGCTAAATTCCCATTAAAACTTTAATTAGTTCCGCCTTAATTATTTATATACCTGCTAGTAGGCCTATAGCACGCGCTTGCATTGCGTTAGCCGTTTATTACAATTGCTTTAGTAATGTGTATTACCTTATGTCATTAAATAACATGAAATGATGAATGCGTTAGGCTAACTGATAACATTCGATCCGTATCCAGTAACAACCATCATATTCGTCTATTTACTTTGCTTTTAACCCTAATGTCAACCAATAAAATTTTAGCCTACGTTTTATGCAAGTATCTATCTCATATTTCCATTTAATACTTACTTTTGGATATTTTTGTTCATAATGGGCAATTACTGTTTCTTAGCGACCATGGATAATTCTCAGAAATTTTATTTTATTTTATATGTTACTAATTTCTAACTGAAGTAAAAGGTATTTAACAGTAATGAAGTTTTCAGAGTTCGGATATAATGTCTACGTTTTATTTACACACAATCAAAAGAAATTTATCTCTTACTTATACATCTAATCGTACATAGACCTTACAACACTAATTATTAAGAAAATATACACAAAAGTCGAGAACATCATCTACACTCAATAATATCCCATACTAAGAGATTGAAATCTATGAATATTTATGAAACAAAAGTGATGTTTAAATTAATTACTGGATAGCTATTGACGAATAAAGACTTAGCAGTAGACAAAATAAAAATTATCAATTTTTTTTTACTACAATACATTTAAAATTATTAAAAGTAATACATAAAAAATAGCAAAGAAATAAGAAAAATGAGGGATTTTTTAATTTTTATTCAGTCAAGTGTCTTTACTGTTAATTACACTTAAATTCTAATATGAAGTTTTATTTACATATGTAGCCATTTTTCGAATTGTTTTAACTGTAATTTACAATGATGCACATGCTTCATCGTAAATTACTCGTAACCTTAATGAACATTATTGAATAAATATCTTATCTGTTAAGGATGTCATCACATTAAAAAAACGGCAAAACAGACAAATAGTAAAGGAAAAAAATAATAAGAAAGCTATATTTTTATTTACATACAAATTAAAAGAAATTTATGAATCATGTTTTTTTTATTCTTATAGTCATTGCCGTAAATAAATTAAAGATAAGGTAATAAAATATAACAGAAAATAAATTTTTTTTTATAATTAAAACTCAGAAATTAGTCATGGTTGAAACGTTCCCTATTGTCTATTTCTTTAAATGTACGCATATTAAAATACATATTGCAAATCTTACCAATCCGTTCAGTTTGTTCTACACAACTGTCAGCTTTAGTGATTTGCAAACATTTGTTCACCTTTCCACTGTGATTTGAATGTGGTTATAACAGTTAATTTTTTGTGTCCCATTTTTTGCTGTGTATTTTTTATGATTAATATTATCTGATATTATATTTGAATAGTTGAATCTGAAAGTGAGATTTAAAATATCAAAAATTGGGAGAACTAAACTACTCCATAATCAATACCGTGAAATTGTGGCTAATGTCGTAAAGTTCATGACATAGGAAGCAGAGAAAGGTGACTTTCTGGTAACGATCTACAGTTATCTTTTTCAACACCCTGGAAATCTTCTTAACGGCCGAAACCTGTCGCAGGCCTTGATGATTTTAATATCAATGTATCCGTAATACAAACAACCACTTTTACATTTCAGAAAAATGTTTACCTTCTGTTAACAAAACAATAAATATCTGATGGATGATAATGTGTTTCACGGTTCAAGCCGATCATTACGTATCATGTTGTGGTGTGACCAGGCAATTATCGATATTATTGAAAATGTCAATCGTAAATAATTATAATTTATTAAAAATTTATCACCTTATTTCTTATTACATTTATGTGAAGAACGTCTTATATTTGAATTATGTTTAATAACTTCTTTTTAGTATAAGAAAATATCTCCTAATTTAAAGTATTTTACAATATCCAAAGACAGCTTAAAGTTAGATCCGTGGTACGGGTTTTTTCTTCTTTTTTTTTAGTTTAGGTAGAGATTTGACGTAGGGTTGTTTTAATTCCTTGAGTTATGTTCTTTGAAATGCTTGTGAAACGTGGAATCTTCTTTTCAGTACTGTGCCCGCATTGTACTGTTAATCATGCATACACATTATTCTCTATACTTTTTTACCTTTTTGACTTGATTTTTTTTTATAAGCCAGAATTTTATAAATATTTCTACTCATATTTTATTTTTAAATGAAATCATTAATACGCGTGGAATCATACAGCATTACCAATTTTGTTTCAGATTGTTTAAGATGTATAGCAGTTTTTATAAATTCGTATTTTATATTAAATATTAGGTTAAAAATTCATGAATTTTTCTGTTTTAAAGTAGTTTGTTACGAAAGGAATTTAAATATTATGAAACGTGCTTATTTGTCTATTTGTACGTTTAATTAAATTCTTAGTTTGCGTTTCTCTATTTTAATTTCTTGACGCTTAGTTTTCTTAAAATATCAGTTTCTTCTGTTGCTAAATTTTCATTACCTTGTTTTCCATAATGACATTAAAAAGGAGCTCAGTTCAAAATGTCAATTTTGATGAGCTAACTTTACAATTTTAGGCTTTGCGGGTAAAATTTATTTATTCTGGCTAGCCAATTTTCTCTAGTTTTTCAAGTTTTCTCTGTAACAAGTTTTCTTATGATGAACTTTTCAGAAATGTTCTATTAGTAAATGTTCTTTTAGTATAGAGTAATATTATCTTAGTAAAGTATATATATATATATATATATACCTTTTACTTATTTTTGTTTTCATTAGATGTCTGTTTATTAGTTGTGACCACGATTTAAATTTTAATTTCATGTGAAAATTACAAATTATTTTGCGTTATTTTATTTTGACCTTATTTTTAGTTTATTAAAAGTAATAATACTTATTTTGTATTGTAATACATTGAATATTCTTTATTTGTAATTTGTTTTTCTTGATTCTTTTATGCCGGAGCAGAATTTTTTTTATCTGCGGAGTACCGCACTTACCCACTCTTGAACTAATGTAATTATATATTATATACTATTACGAGCTAAAAAATTAAAATATTTATGTAGTTACAGTGAATAAGTACCTTAAAAAATTAGCAAAAAATTGCAAGAGAGCAAAATAAATAAGTTAACTTAATACAATGATAATTTTGACGTTGATACTATGTGAATAACCGGAATTATATATTAAAACCACCTCAATATTAGTTAAATCTTTATAATTTTCTTTTTTTTGTGATTTTTTTTTCAAGGAAATTGGCATACCTTTCCTTCTATTTAAATCGTTTCTTTAATAAGTTATTCCATGATGCTTCAACCCAATAATTTCTTTGAACTCTGACAGAAATGTCCCTGGTTAGAACGAAATCCAGCTACAAGACTCTATCTTTCTGTTCTCAACCTCCGGACATTTCTTTCAAAATCATCCATCCTTTTCTTTTTCGGCCGCTATTTTACTCTCTTACAATTTGAGATTCTTGTAATGCAAAGTATCACTTCAAAAATGTTTCTTCTAACTGCGTATTTCTCAAAGATTAAAATGTATTGTGACTAATCTAGGGATATATTATTATTACGTATATCCATTTTTTCTGTTCTCCATTTTGAAATATATATGACTTTCATTAGTAACAGTTTTTAATTTATAAAAAAAGGCATTGTCACATATCATTATCGTCTTTATTTTTCCTCTTTAGCCTCCGGTAATTACCTTTCAGCTAACACTTCAGAGGATGAATGAGGAAGAAATGTATGAGTGTAAATGAAGTGTAGTCTTCCACAGTCTCAGTTCGACCATCTCGAGATATGTGATCTCAGGAATGATCATGACCTCAGGTGATCTTTATCACTTTCTTTTTTTTGGTTTGTTTTACCTCCAGGTCCGCAGACAAGCAATTCATTTCGCAGAGGATGAGATGAATGTTTTGTAGCATGTGTGAAAAATGCCATGCCTGACCGGGATTTAAACCCAGGACCTCCGGGTGAAAGGCCGAGACGCTACCACTCGCGCCACGGAGGCCGGCGATGTTTATCACCTGGATCGGACGTTCATAACGTTTACGTTTATTGTCAAGTTCAATCTCTATTATTATTGTTTTAAATACAAAAAACGTTCTGATTTTTAATGGAATATGATTTTTATTATTTTGGTGATGTGAAGTTTATTCAGAATTAACCATTATCAGCTTAAGATTTCATCCGAAAATCTTCTTTCGACACCATAGTGCAATTTATTTAGTGATACTCCTACTCTGTGTAAAGTTTTTTATTTTTTTATTTTTGGGATTATGATTATTTTTTTTTTTTTAAATATTATTTTTGATAAAAAATTTATTTTATAAAAAAATACATATTTTTTAAATTTTTGATCGGATTTAATAATTATTATCTTTTTAAGGTATAAGCTACTTGTAATTTTGTAGAATTTTCAAATTATTCAAAAAATACTTGTTATAATGAAGCTAAAGATTTATTTGTGAATATAGTGTGGTCTAAGAGAAAGTGCTAATGCAAGAAACGAAATAGGACAACGATGAAATAAACGTCTACATTCTTGGTTCTTCAGACCGCTAATTTGTGCTGCTCGATACTGCCAGTGTTGACTAGGCTCATCTGTCACCATCATTTCTATCGGTATGCTGAAAAAGGTGATAATATCTATTTAATTTACTCTATTCAATTACTAGGAAATATAAAAAAATTTAGTAGTGCTATCACGGTTTCATGGAATGATCCAAGTGGAATCATTGCGGATAGAAATATCAAAAGTGCAGAGGATATAAGTCAAGCAAATTGGTGTCTACGTACGCATAAATAAAACACATTTAAGTGTAGTGCCATGGCAGCAGCCGATTTTACAAGAACTACTGTTCACTCTCAAAAATATCTTTATAAGCATCCCCTGCCAGCCATGGCCTTCTAGGAATTTGAGAAGTAGTTCCCAAATTTATTTAGCAAATCAAAAATAATGCTAAATATCAGTACGCTAAACCTACTGACTGGGTATAGGTCAGCGAGAAAAGGTGCTGGAGCCAATACATCCGTCACAGTAATAAACAATGTTTGTCGGCTAGATAAAGTAAAACAATAAGAATTCAAGTTCATTACGTACATTCACTCAACACAGTGAAATATATTAAGTAATAACTGGACGAACTAACATTTTAACAAAACAAACTAGGTCACATGCTAATTTTAAACTTTTATTGATTAATTTATTATTGTAGACTGCAAATAAAAAAAAATTCTTTTGTTGCTCCACATGATATTTATGACTGTTATGCAGCCATTAGTTTCCTTAATAGTAGTTTTTTTGTAAAGGCACCTATTTTAATTTTGTGTTCTGCTACACAATTACTTCCTGTTATAGAAATGCATATAAATATATAAGAGTGTATTTTTTCAAATTTAATTTTCAGTTCCTAGTAATTGTGTTACGGATACTTACGTAAATATGATTCGTAGCAGCTGATGAATAAGAGTTCCTCCGTTTGGTATCCACTGAACAGTTTCGCAGAGTGTTCTCATAATGCATGATCGACCTTCAATTCCTATCCTAAAACAAAAAAAAAAATTATTCCTGGACATAAAAAAATTCTGTTATATATTTCTTAAAGATGTTGAATAATTTTAATCGCATAACAGTGGAAAAACCCATTCTTATGAAGATCCATGATTGCTGAAAGTAGGTTTAAATCGAACAGTTTTATGAAAAAAACTGAATAGGATAAAAACATTTATACTAAACTTATTGAATTGAAATTGTTACAGTATTTTTGACAGAGAGTTTGTTTTTTTAATAAAATTTTTTACGCTTGCAGTTATAATACTTGTATTATACAAAATAATTATAATCTTTTAAACAGGATTTTCCTCAGAAACCCAAAAATGAATAATTGAATCTTAGTTTTAAAAATAAATGTAGTTGACACGTACACATTCTACAGATGAAGTTTCTTCATGTAATATTAATATTTATAATATTACTATTATTTTAACTTTTAAGAAATAATCTAAAATACCAATATTATTTAAAAAATAGTAGTTCGATTATTATGTTTAACTTTATTGTGTAATGAAACAAGGAATATAATAATTTAATCCAAGTATTTTATTTCAGTATTTATTTTTACCTCTCGTGAAAAGTATTATGTGCAGTACAAAAACTGTATTTATGCTAGCTCTTATGCTAAATCACATAACGTTAGCTTTAATTTACTGAATATGCCTGATAATTATTTAAATATTTATAATTTTTGATTCGGTTATCAATATTTCATGGAATATAAAAGATTTTAATCTTAAAAATGGAATGCAGAATAACTCCAAGTAGTTTATTTGTGGGTGGAATATTGAAGAGGGACGAACCGCAGACCTCGATTTGAGGATTCGATATATAAAGAAACCCTACCGCTGATGTTATTGCTTGGCGAGGGGCCGTGAGCAAATGACAGAGAAAAGTTGCCTCCCTTTCAGCTTTTCTCATGCACGTTCCAACTCTACGAATGGTCGCATTATTTCATCTTGCATGTTGCCAAATTGCTCCGGATGTATGCTGTGGTTTGAGTATTTTTACCTTCTGAAAACTTACTGCAAATAGGCTTATTGATTTTATATTTCATTGTAGCTTCAGCAATATTTTAGATTTTTCGTACAATGCCGGGAACGTTGAAATTAAAAAAAAAATTGTAAAATTTAGTCGGATTATTGTTTAGAGTTAAATAATAAATTATATGTAGTTGAAATATTTGTAGGTAGCTACATTTACCTCCTTTTTTTTTGTCTTTAGTTTCATTTCAGTGTACTCCTACATCCTATATTCCTAACAATTTGCTTTACATATTCCAAACGTTGTCTGCCTACACAATATTTTCCTTCTACCTGTCTCTCCAATATTAAAGCGACCATTCCAGGATGCCTTAATATGTGGCCTATAGGTCTGTCTCTCCTTTTAGTTATATTTTTCCAAACGCTTCTTTCTTCATCTATTTGCCGCAACACCTCTTCATTTGTCACTTTATCCACCCATCTGATTTTTAACATTCTCCTGTAGCACCGCATTTCAAAAGCTTCTAATCTTTTCTTCTCAGGTACTCCGATTGTCCAAGTTTCACTTCCATATAAAGCAACGCTCAAAACATATACTTTCAAAAATCTTTTCCTGACATTTAAATTAATTTTTGATGTAAACGAATTATATTTCTGACTGAAGCCTCGTTTCACATGTGCAATTCGGCATTTTATATCGCTCCTGCTTCGTCCATCTTTAGTAATTGTACTTCCTAAATAACAAAATTCTTCTACCCCGTAATCTGTTCTTTTCTTATTTTTACATTCAGTGGTCCATCTTTGTTATTTCTACTACATTTCATTACTTTCGTTTTGTTCTTGTTTATTTTCATGCGGTAGTTCTTGCGTAGGACTTCATCCATGCCGTTCATTGTTTCTTCTATATCTTTTTTACTCTCAGCTAGAATTAGTATATCATCAGGAAATCGTAGCATCTTTATCTTTTCACCTTGTACTGTTACTCCGGATCTAAATTTTCCTTTAACATCCTTAACTGCTAGTTCTATGTAAAGATTAAAGAGTAACGGGGG
Source organism: Lycorma delicatula (assembly GCF_047948215.1). Lineage (NCBI taxonomy): Eukaryota > Metazoa > Arthropoda > Insecta > Hemiptera > Fulgoridae > Lycorma > Lycorma delicatula. The sequence continues at coordinate 264,399,769 of NC_134455.1, read as the reverse complement.
TAGGGAACATCCTTGTCGGAGTCCCTTTTTTATTACTTCTTTCTTATGTTCTTCAGTTATTACTATTGCTGTTTGGTTCCTGTAAATATTTACATTTACATTTGAGGTACATTTATGTAACCCAAAATTTTCTTTAACTTTCCTGTATTCTCCGTCTATTTTACCAATGTTCATTTCTCTTTCCAACTCTGAACACTTTTCTTTAATCCACTCTTCTTTCACTAGTTTGCACTTCCTGTTTATAGTATTTCTTAATTATCGATAGTTCCTTTGTCACTTTCTTCATCACTAGCATTCTTATATTTTCTACGTTCATCCATCATCTGCAATATATCCTCTGAAATCCAAGGTTTTCTACCAGTTCTCTTTGTTCCGCCTAAGTTTACTTCTGCTGATTTAAGGATTTGCTTTTTAAGATTTTCCCATTCTTCTACATATTTTACCTTACCTTTTTTACTCAGATCTCTTGCAATGTACTTCTCAAAAATCTTCTTTACCTCCTCTTCCTCCACCTCTTCTATTAATTCCACCAATTCATCTGACACCTTTTCTTCTGGTTTTTAAAGCACAATCTACATTTCATTATCGCTAAATTATGGTCGCTATCAATATCTGCTCCAGGGTAAGCTTTGCAGTCGACGAGTTGATTTCTAAATCTTTGCTTAACCATGATATAATCTATCTGATACCTTGCAGCATCGCCTGACTTTTTCCATGTGTATATTATTCTATTATGATTTTTAAATTGGGTGTTGGCAATTACTAAATTATACTTCGTGCAAAACTCTATAAGTCGGTCCCCTCTTTCATTCCTTTTGCCCAGCCCGTATTCACCCACTATATTTCCTTCCTTGCCTTTTCCAGTGCTTACATTCCCAACTCCAACTATTATTAAATTTTCATCCCCTTTTACGTGTTTAATTGCGTCATCAATCTCTTCGTATACACACTCTACCTCATCATCATAATGGGCGCTTGTAGGCATATAGACGTTAACAATCGTTGTCGGTTTAGGTTTTGATTTTATCCTTATTACAATGATTCTATTGCTATGCGTTTTGAAATATTCTACTCTCTTCCCTATCTTGTTCATTATGAAACCTACTCCTGCCTGCCCATTATTTGAAGCTGAGTTAATTATTTTAAAGTCACCTCACCAAAAGTCGTTTTCCTCTTCCCACCGAACCTCGCTAATTCCTACTATATCTACATTTGCCACTTTAAATTTTCTAACCTATAAACCTTTTTTAGACTTCTAATATTCCGCGCTCCGACTCGTACAATGTTATTTTTTGAATTTTCTGGTGACCCTTTCCTTAGTAGTCCCCACCCAGAGATCCGAATGAGGGATTAGTTTACCTCCGGAAAATTTTTACCAAGGAACGCGCCTTCATCTTTGTTATATGAAAATGCAGAGAGCTACATTTTCTTGGAAAAAAGTAGCTATAGTTTTCCATTGCTTTCAGCTCCGCAGTACTCAGAAAATTGGGTGATGTTGATATGGCCGTTTAAGTCGTCCTGACCTACGCCCTTAACTACTGACAGAGCTGCTGCCCTTTTTCAGTAATCATTCCTTAGTCTGGCTCTCAACAGATACCTCTCCGATATGGTTGCACCTTCGGTCAAGCTACTCTTTATCACTGAGCACTCAAGACCCCTTACCATCGGCAAGGTCTCATGATTCACAAAGGGAACATTTTACCTCGTGTTTATATAATTTTTTGTCTAATAAGTCAAAAATTTAAAGGTTTGAACACTCTCCCGACACAGGTTTATTAAAATTATGAATCCTTAAAAATTGATGTTTTGGTGGTAAAATAATATACTTGAAGATTACTCTTCAATATCTCTGTACTGAATTTCAGAAATAATGCTAATAGGGAAGAATTTGTCACGTACGCTTCTTCACCAAAATACCCTTACGTTAAACGTAGAATACACAGCTGCTCAACTGGTAACTTATCGAACAAAATTGAGTTTCAATTTTGATTCCTAACCAACGCAGGAATAATGTGCATGTATGCTGGGGATGTATGACTATATGAATTTTTTTTAATCAATGAAGTGAAGTTTTGTAGCTCATCCTTGACCAGCTTCGCAAATTTCACAAAATTCTTTAGTTTTCTTTTATAAAAAAACTAATTTACACCTTTATCAAAATAGTTTGTTCAGACTTCTGCTAAATATTAAATTCATACCATAGAATAAGTATATTTTCTGTCGCTTTCAAGTAAAATTCTCGTGTCTTATTATTTTCCTCCATCCGAACAGTTACAGAAAACTTTATATATTCTTGTTTTAAGTGATATTTTAATTATTTACATTAACAAATTTACCCTTAGACTTCAGTTTATCTCCTGATATCGACTATATAACTGTGGAAGAGGGAAAAAGCTGTAGTAAACAGATTTAAGGAATATACCGATTAGTGTTTGTCTCGTTGTAATTTTGCGAGTAAATGACGAAAAAATAATTGCTGGAATTGATATTTTCTGGTTCATATTTATTTATATAAATTTTATCAGGTATTTGACATAAGTATAGTCTGTACACTGTGGAATAGTTGATTGTACAAAGTAGCGTACAATCTGTTAATTTACATAACGTGTTGTAATTTAAATATTGTCTAACGTAAAAAGTGAAAATAATTTTAAACGTACTTTCAATATACTGCTAAGATGAGAAAATTGATGGATGTTGTTTAAGTTTTTTCATTATTTGGTTGTCTAGATGAAAATACAAAGCACAGCCAATTACTTTATACATAAAAACTGTCTTGCACATGATAATTTATTTAATTTTCAATTAGGAGTTCAGGCTGCTACGTAAGTTTTTCATTTGTAACGTGATTATAGAAATGCATTCGAATTAAAAAAAAACAGAATATAACTTGTATTTTTCCTACAAAAGAACGTGTAGAAAAAACTACTCTTCATTAGACATAAGAACGTACAATGAACTTCGTAGATACCACTTTACGTGCCATGATTTATTACTGTTCAGTTTACCAGTATTTTCATTAAAGCACGTATTACCAGATGCTATTTTGTCATTTAAGTCGAAGAGTTATTACATGATGATTGTTGTATCTCATACACGCCTTCTTGCTTATGTATTTGTGTGTTTAGAAATTATATTCGGAAATATGTCTATCTTCGTGTGTAAGATAGTTGTACATCATTAATTCACTGCAATCTACCATGTCTATTTCAATCGATTCAATCGACTGCAGAAAATACAGATCGGTTTTTCCATTTACAACTTCCTGTTTTTACATTTTAATTATGATTCAGTACATTCATTTTTTCCATAGTCCTATGAGTCTTTTAAGGGTAATAATCATAATCATTGTAAGAGACCTGTTATGTGTCATAATTCATATCAAAATGAAATTAAAAAGACACATATTAAGATTAAAAAGACACATATTTAAAAAAAATGGCATTTTTTAAAAGACTAAAAAAATTGTATATTAAAGGAATAAAAAATTCTATAATGTTTAAATTACACAAATTAACGACAAGATAGGTAATATAATTATAATGAAATGTGTTGTGTGGAGAGAATTTATTATCAAAATGGTGTTACCGAAAAAGTGATTAAAATAATAAACATAATTGAAAACACTCCTGCACTTTTGTATTCAAGATTTGAATACTTTTTTCAATTTAAACATTAAATATGATGGATACCGACTTATGAAAGATTTTCTGTAGTCGAATAAAGTTAGCAATTTTTCAAGTCATTGAAGATTTGTAGGCCATAAATGGATTTAGTTGGGATGAAAAATTTCAGAATAGGGTTTTGTAATAAATTCGGTATTTTATCCTTAATGTTATATAGAACACTTATTTTTATTTTGTCTTGAAACCTTTCAAAGCACAGAAAAATGAGAGCATAAAATACCTAGTGAGCATTCACATTTTTCTCAATAATATAATATATTTATTTTATCATCGTTAATAAAAATGTTCCGTTTACTTTTAAATAATTGAGTACGTAACTTAACTGGAAATATCGTGTAAGTAAACTTTAAGTGTCAATTATGAAACGTACGCGTAGACAGACTATAAAATTTAATGATCTTCTGTGTATTACTATGTAGTGTACAAGTCCAGTATGCGAAAACTTTTATTGTTAAATGTATGAAAATTTCGTTAAAGAGATCTCTCCGCATCAAAATCATTTCTCAAAGTGTAAAATTTTGTTGAAACGTGAATTGGACTACATAAAAATAAAACTTGGGTATGAAGAAAATATATTAAAAATTGCGGATAACAATAATTCAATAGTTGAATCTATTTTAAAAATTAACGCGCTGACTTATTCTTAAATATGGAAGTTTAGTAGTATTTATTTTGTATTGTTTTTATGTATGTATTTTGTGTATGTTTCCGATATGACGATAAACCACTTTTCTGATATTCCTAGCAATCAGATCTTTTCCTTTCAGGATAAGGAAAAATATTAAAGCTTTCACTGGCATCTGTTCAGCCATTATTTATCAAGTTTATATTCACATTACGATTATGTTTGCATTAGTATTTAGGAAATTACAAATTGCCATAACGGTTAAAGTGTAACTTTTATAGATCTGAAACTTTATAAATTTTTTAACTTGTTTGTCGTTATGGTGAATCGAAATGTTTAATCTCCTGATTAAATTCATCTATTGGATTTTTATATACCTTTTAAGGGGTTTATTTTAGATATTATTACTCTAAACTACATAATTCAACTGTTAGCAGTAAAAATTCTGCGTTTATTTCCAGATCATTTGCTTTTTGTTACGTAATAGCTCTATAAAGGATAAAAATCCCATTTCTTTTACTTTTATTTCTCCCCTATACACAGCGAGTCTACCAATGATGAATAGTATCAGAACTGTAAGGTTTTGTTAACTTACAACTCTTCTAGAACTTTTCTTGTAAAAGTAATTTGAACTGATAAATGATCAGAGATTTAATTGGATTAAATTTTTAGGAACGTTTTTAATTTAATCATGAAAAGTATTGCCAAACCAAAACTTTCTAGAATTAAATATTCATGCCTAAGAAACTCAGCATGTATAGTTAAATTACGTAAATAAAATTTCCAATCAAAATTCCGAAAAATTTAAAATATCTGTTTTCTGAAACTTGTGAGACTTCAAATTTTAGGCTCATTTTTAATTTATCGGTTAATATATATTTTTTTAAATTCAATTTTGATTAACTAAATTAGAATAAAAACTTTTCTCCAAGAGGGAATGTTTGAAATTTTAGTTAATTTTTTGAGTAAACTTTTATTGATGATTTTTAAAAATCTACTTTATGTTGATCTTCATCATTCAGTTTATATAAAAGGATGTGATTGTAGTTATATCAATTAATGTCATCTTAAACTATAAGGAAAACACAATTTTATTTAAACGAATTTCTAATCAGATTTATATTGATAATTCCAGCTTGACACCGATAAAGATAGCTTTGGTAAATGAGATTGAGCAGAGTATCCTTGTAAAACAATGAAATTTTGATATTTTCCATACATGTGTGTGTGTGTGTGTGTGTGTGTGTGTGTGTGTGTGTGTGTGTGTGTGTGTGTGTGTGTGTGTGTGTGTGTGTGTGTGTGTGTGTGTGTGTGTGTGTGTGTGTGTGTGTGTGTGTACTAGCAACCCTGTCGCGGCTCTATATGGTTACTTGTGTTTCCCCTCGGGGTTAATTTTTTTTAATTTCATGTTTTGTATTCAAGTAACCGGAGGCAGGTACTGCCAGTCGCGTCGCACATACAGTAACAATGACAATGGCTGGTTGCTCGAGCTGCCACGCGGTTCACCGTCGCATCTCTTAAAAAAATCGAAATTCCAAAAACCCAAAAATGGTAGATAATTATCTGAAGAGAGCTATCCCAAATTTACTGACTATTTTGTTAAGTGTAGTCGGAAATGAGGAAATTTGCAGTCATTGTCCGAAAGTTTTTTATCTTTCTTCACTCCTTTCAAGGTCGAATTAAAAAGATTTAGAAATTTATTTTTAGATATTAATATGAATATTCTACACATCGAAAATCAAGTTACATCTTCATTTAGTACCGAGAAATTACAAAAAAGAGACGGGTTTCAAAAAATGAAAAATCTACTTTAACCCTTTAAATTCAGAATTTTAAAAAAGATCTAAAAACTGGTTTTTAAATATTCACATGAAAATTCACCAAAAATTAATTGATATTTGTATTGGTTACCAAGAAATTAAAAAAAAAAGTAGTAAATTTTGTCGTAACTCCATTTTAATCCTTTGAACTTGTAATTTCAAAAAATCCTTTTTTGACTGGTAAAAATGTATTTTGCTTAAGTTTTTAGCTTACCCGACAAACACCACTAGGAAGTGACCCTGTTTAGATTCTCATTTATAAAATTTTTTAATTACTTTTATTTTATGTTTTGTTAAGTAACCATAAGCAAACGCAGCCAATTGCGTCGTACATAAAATAAGAATGGTTGTGTTGGTTAAGCCGCTGCGCTGTACACCGTTGCATCCCTTAAAAAATTGAAATTAAGAAAAACCCGAAAATGGTTTTTAGATATTTATCTGAAAAGTATTTGCAAGCTCCAATCTGGTAATATCTCGTTTAGTATTGTCGAAAATTTGCAATCATTGTTCAAAATTTTAATTTTTCATCCCTTTCAAGGTTGAGCTTCGAGAAATCTAGAAATTAGTTTTTAGATATTTACATGAAAATTACACTCACCAGAAATCAAGCTGATATCTTTATTTGTTATCGAAAAATTAAAAAAAAAAAAATCATTGTTACTCCATTTTAACCATTTAAACTCAGAATTTCAAAAAATCCTTTCTTAGAGTGCACTTACACCATAAGAAGAAGGGGATATATATACAAATTTTCATCAGTTTTTCTTCTGCAGTTTTTGCTGAGCTTTGATGAATCAGTTAATCAGGACATGTTATTTTATATGTATATACTTGTGTGTGTGTGTGTGTGTGTGTGTGTGTGTGTGTGTGTGTGTGTGTGTGTGTGTGTGTGTGTGTATGTGTGTGTGTGTGTGTGTATGTGTGAGTGTGCGCGCGCGTGTGTGTGTGTATTATATAATAATATTTCACGTTTTCACGTGTTGTACAGATTAAACATTTGTAATTGGGCTTTTTGGGTGTTGGAGTAAAATCTATTACATAGCGGGGACCTACCTCTTACACTGAATCTGATTAAATCTACATATAAAGCTTTAAATTTCCTAAGAAAACGATTCATAGAAATAATTGCTAGAATTATGCTTTCTACGCAGTGATGTTTTGCTGGTATTTAGTTTAACTAAAATATATATTATCGAGCCCTTAACTTTCAGATATCAAGTAGAAATTTTAAAACGATACAATCAAAATAGTAATGAAGATTGTGAAATTATATGTAAATGTAACAGTTTATGTTACGTAATTAATTTTATTTTCATTAATGATATCATTGTTTCTCATGTGGTGTGAATCTTCTAGTCCATTAAGTGGTTATAAGGTGTAAAATATGTTTCATTTAAAATAAACAGCTTGTGCTTTTCTTAATTTAATGTGGTTTAATTTCAGTGTAGCATCTCTTCAGAAACAGAGGTATGCATATAAATGTATATTTTCTCGTTTATTATTCGTAGAGCTAGTTACTATATCACTTTTTGGGAGGGTAAAATATATCTTTCCTTATTCGCCTTTTATAAATGTGTGAATACCTAATTTGTATGTTTGTGCAATTTATATTCTTTTCTATTGTTTTTTGTGAGCTTAATGCCTGAAAATTTTACGATTTTTAATTAATTAGAAAGTATCAGTTATTAGAAAGTCAAAAGAAAAACATAAATTTTAACAATTAAAGAGTAGTTACTCTTTAATTGTTCTGATTTTTAACTTTATAAAAGTTTTATTATTAATTCTAAATAAAATTATCCTTCGTTTTAACGTAGAAATAGGAGTTTAGAACCGTTTTTATATTTTACAATAAGATTCTCTGAATTTTTTCTTTTCATTATAAGGTGATATATTTTTATGTCAGATATATTTTATGATCTCCAATAAACGACGAAGTTATCGCGGTTCAGCAGAAAATGATTTCAGGACAAATAATCACATATTGTCTCATCGCTGTTTGAAATGAATTGTGATATTAGAGTTTATATTTTATTGTAAAAAATACAGTTTTTTTCGATAAATATTACATAGGTCAGCATGTTATTTAGGGTTCACTTGTTTATGAAGTACCATCAATATCTTACCACTGTTATTAATCCAAAGATAATCTTTTTATTATAAAAAAATAGACTGCGCATTGATGTAATTCATTTTTTTATAATATTCTATAACCGCGAGTTAGCTTCCAATAATTTGTTTTTCATCCTTGGTTGAATTTTATTTTTAGTATTATTATGCATTAAAAGTTATTTCGCTCTATTTAAAAAACAATTATCCGCGTTAATAACAATTTAAAATTTTTACGATTTAATTATTTAAAAAAAATAGCTGAAAAACTACTTGTAATACAGAATAAAGTAGATAATAACTATTTTGGTTTAAATTATAAAAATGAATACAAGTAGTGGGAAATAATTTTCTCTAATTACATATTTCATGAATTATACATTAAAACAAAACAGTGTTATGATTAATCAAGTATCCTATTTTTGCAATACCTACACTTTAATTTTGTACTAAATTGTCGGTAAGTCTAAATTACTATATTTGTTTTTTTACACGACTGCCCAAAAAGGAATCTATTTAGGGTGTAATTATGTGTGTTTGTTCCACCGTAGCAGCTCAACGGCCGAAACGATTTAGATGTATGAGCCCGCGTTGGAATCCTTACATTACCGGGATTGTCATAAGCTATATAAATATATATATATATATAGTAGTAGAGATTTTTCGATTGAAGCACATACTTTAATGAATTAAATGAATGAATTTTGAACTGTGAGCCTCTATCATTGTGTTAGCTGGGTTTGAACTGAATGACTCAAATCAATCGGATGAATAATATAATTATAATCTATCTAAATAATAGAATTAAATCTGACTGTCACGTTGTTTGATATTTATCTCTTGTTTCATAATTTATATTGTGGAGCCTTTAGGCGATGGAAGTTATAAATAGTTTCAAACAAATAATAAAAAAAATTCTCTCGAAATTTATACTGACGCATCAAGAATATTTTCTGCTTTTGAATAGATGACGGCTCTTTGAGTCCTTGCTACATAATACTTATTTTGTAGAGATTTATGATGAGGTACTTGACTAGTTGGTCGAATTGTCGGTAGCTGAACCGGAAGATTGGTTATATTACTAGGAAGATCGTAGTTTACCGCTGCTGCAACTGCTTCTGAAAAAATATCCACGTCTCCATAAGTCAAAGCTTTCAGTGTCATACAAAATGCGAACTGAAAATATAAAAAAAAGACATTAAATTAATTAGAAATAAAAAAAGATTTTATCTCAGGAGGGTTAATATCTCTTAAAAAGGGTTAATATTTCAGAAGGTACTTTAATTATTTATTCAGTTATTTGTTTGTTTAGTTGTAACCATATCAAATGTTTTATCTTATTTTGTAGGAAAATATGAAAAGAAAAAGCAATTATAAGAAAAACCTCGCAACAAAAAAATATTGATTTATTTTGAGATAGTACGTTCAGCCTAAAAATCCAGATCTTTTATCCTCAGGACACTTAATAAAGTTAACATGGTAAAATACTCATAAAATTTAATTACGTCATTACTAACTTTTTAACGAAACTTTTTTCATGTATCAAAGTAGTTGATAGGGGAAATGTAATAAATTAAGTACAAAATTATTATGAAGCATTTTATTAATTAATCTGAGTTTATTTTAATCATAGTATGACTGTATAAGTTTATTTATGAGAATGCAAAAATTAAAATGGTCACGAATCCTATTCATACAAGTACATAATAATAGTATATATTTCTCAAGAATTGTAGTCAATGTTGTTTGGTAAAAGATTCAGCTTTCTATAAACAAGTACGTTTAGACGGCGGAAAATATTTTTAATTTAATAAGCTGGCTTAATTGTAGCGATCTGAAAATTATTTATAAGTTTGTTGTTTTTAACTGTAATTTCTTTCTTTTCTTTTTCTGTTTAGCCTCCGGTAACTACCGTTTAGATAATTCTTCAGAGGATGAATGAGGATGATATGTATGAGTGTAAATGAAGTGTAGTCTTGTGCATTCTCAGTTCGACCATTCCTGAGATGTGTGGATAATTGAAACCCAACCACCAAAGAACACCGGTATCCACGATCTAGTATTCAAATCCGTGTAAAAATAACTGGCTTTACTAGGACTTGAACGCTGGAACTCTCGACTTCCAAATCAGCTGATTTGAGAAGACGCGTTAACCACTAGACCAACCCGGCGGGTTTTAATTGTAATTTAATTCGGTTCATTCTCCATTACGTATTACCAGACCCCATTTTTAATATTATTCTTTAATTTTCTTCTTGATTTTTAAACCTTAAATTCATATTATCTTGAAAACGTTCACAGTTGACATATATATTTTTTACTATTTTGTTAGATTTTCAGTTTAATTGTTTGATAGTATGTTTAGTTTTTATTATTAAGGATTTAATTTTTTAATTAAAAAGAAGGGAATAAGGAATTCAAATTGACATGCAAAACTGAAATCATACGAAATTGACATCATATGATTATCATCCAATTTACAGTAATTAGAGTGAAGGTGAATTTAAGCTGGCAGACAGGTATTTAAACCTTACAATTTTTGAAAAATATATATAAAATTTACTTACATTAAACTTCATAGCAGGATTTTTAATCGGTTATTATAATTTGTTAAACTTCACTAATTCAAAATAATTAATTAAGGTATAAATTAAATATTAATATTTATGTTTGAAGTATTAAAAAGACAATATGAAACTATTTATTCTAAATGTTAACGAAAATTTTAAGTACGAGCATTATGAAATTAAACCTGTGTAAGCATTGGTAATGTAAAAAAATTGCTAAAGAAATTGTTTTAAACTCGGATCATTACTGTCTATCTAAAACCAAACGAATTGGCCTTAAAAGTTAAATCTTGTTAAATCCTCCCACCAGTTGCGAATGAATGAGCTTCCAAAAAGAATAATCTCTTCGTTAGGCCGGAAGGAGGTATAGAAATTCTTTGCTTCGCCGCGAAGCAGCCTTTGATATTTCATTCATGGCATGCGGTTCTTTCCCTATAGGTGTTCGTCTTTACTAACCCATTCACACTTTTCTTCTCAAACATTTATCTCTTTTCTCCCAGTACGCTACCGTTTAAGCTAAATTTTATTTCCGATAGAGATCTTTTGTTAACTAGGCAGCATATAAAGTCTATTTTGAATGGAATCTAATGTTTTATGGTTTAAGTAAGTAGGCGGTAAGTTAATCAGTTATAAATTAAAAATATTAATATCGATATCAAAATGATTATATGATTACAGTTAGAGCGTGTTAGGATTGCTCCTATTTTAATCTTTTCTTGTTGGCATAATGCGCATTAAAAACAAATTAATGTTTGTATTTATGAATGATCACGATTTTTTAAAGCTAATTAATACTAATATTAATGGTTAAAAAAACAGATCAGAAGGTTGTTGAACTTCTCAAAAAATAGTCATAACTTCAATGAAACTGAAAACAGTTCAACTTACCGTATAGAAGGTTCTCTGAATAAGATAATTTTTGATTTTATTTTTATTATAGGTTATATTTTCTCGTTTCTTTACTTTAGATAGTGGAATTTTAATTCGTAGTTTTATACGTATTGGTTTACTGATGGCTTTTTATTTATCAATAAAAGGTAGTTGCTGAGGAAGAGCTAAAACTAATACAGCTAAATTCCCCTGAAAGATATTTCCTAAGCCACAAGGCAACCATTAAGTTTATTTAATTAGAGTAAAATTCTACTTTAGTCGCAACTAAGTTTAATGATAATATATAAAAATTTCTTTGACTTTTTAAAGTTAAATGACAGTTTAACGTCCTACTGAAAAAGCATCCATCGTATATTTATGTATGTTATATATCTTAAATATTTAATCAATATGACATGAATTGCTCTTTTAAGAACAGATTTAATAAAAAATAAATTGCCAAAAGTGTTAAACTATTTAAAAAATGACGTATCAGAAAGATATAAGTCATCTGTTTTAAACGGATAAATAAGTTTCGCAAGTATTACAATATACTCGTATTAAATTACTTAATTGAAATCATAAATAACTTACTATTTTAAAAATTAGTGTCCGATGTATAACCTTTTACAAGCAGATATTTGTATTAAAAAATATTGTAATGACTATTAATTCGTTATATACCTGTTGACAAGATTCATGATTAAAAGTGAATTCTAAAATTTAATCTACATTGTGTTAACATTTAAGTATCATAAATACTGATTCTTGAATGAATTCATCTTATAACTATTTTGAGGATATTATAATATATGTAAAATTTATTAATTTTACTCTTTTTGTCATAACTTACTGTAAATGTGCTGCCTTCTGGAAACGTGACGTAGCGTTTTTTTCTTGATTTAATGTCGGCCTGTACTGTTAAAAACTGAGAGAAGATAAAAAGAAATATTATTATACGTTGCAGTACGAAGAACATGGCTTGTTGAATATTGAGATGAAATTCTTACAGTTTGTTCTCTTGTTATGTGTTTTCAAATAGTCTCTAATTATTAAATAAACTCTTTTTTTAACGGGTTTGACTAAACTAGTCCAGTACTTTAACTTTTGTTTTTAGGTCAAATAAGTGGTAATGGTAGCTTGATTAACAATGAATTTATTAACATATATTCAGCACTTTACAGTTACGTAACATAATCTATTCAGTTATATGAAATAGTGTTATTCTAAATTGCATGAAAATTACCAAGATTTAACCACTGAATACATTAATTTCAAAATAAAACTTAAATTTTTATTTTAGTATCTGAACACTCATTAAAGTAAATTTATACGTAAAATTTATGTATATATATATTTTTTTTTATTTTAAATTCTATCGATTAATTTTTTCACTTATACATTGGACTGATATTAAAAAAAGATTTTAATTAACTATGCTGTACAATATTAATGTAGACTTTTAAGAGATTTCCTTTGTGAAAAAATGACTGAACTACCAAACAACCCAATTCACAAGATCAATGATTAGGTAATAAATGTAATGTCTTAATAAGCGTTGATAGATGTAAAAGAGTAGTTAAAAAATGTTTAAAAATATGAAGAAACTGATAAGTTGATACATCATTTAGGAAACGCGGAGTATTATAATTTTTATGTGGCCTTCGAACCTGCCTTTAAAACTAACTATTCGAAAACCTTAAGAATTGAGAATTTAAAATTAGCAAGGTGTTAGATCTAATCTAATTTAAATTTTACAATCGATTCTTCTTTTATCATTTCGTTTTCATTTATCCACTAGGCACATTAAAGTAATTTTTTTTGTTATTTGCTTCTTTAACAGTTTTTACTCTTTACACGTTCTTGTGTCATCAAATTAACTAAATCTTGTTTTTTACGTATCTCTCCAATCTAATTCGTCTTTTAACAAAATTTCGGAAACGTTTTTGTTCTTCTTCTTCTACTTGATCTGTTTGAATTTTATCAGCCCGCATAATTTTTCGCTTTTTTTTTTTAATACTATATGTTACTAAGACCTTTGTTCTTTTATTTTCTATTTTTCCTTTTGCCCATGTTTCTCTACCATCCGTACAATCAACACAAATATTTTGAAGAACTTCTTTGTACGCCTATCTGCTACAATTAGACTTTTGTTTTCAAGAAAGCTCTCCTTGCGTCTTCCAGTCAGTTTAGGTGTGTGACGTATGGAGGACAAAAGAGTCATTTTTACTAATTTTAATACAAGAATAACAAAATTCTCATTATACCGATCTATCATAATATTTAATATTTCATTATCATCCGTTCATTCGACTTTTATAACCTTTCCTTTTACTGTTATTTATTTTCATGGTAAATTTCTCTCCTGCCAATCAATTTTAAGACATTTTTTGAAAGATATCGTCGGTAAATCTTAATGTCTTGATTGTTTTTCCTTGAATCGATACTTCACGCCGAAATCCTTCTTCGATTCCTATGTTTTTTTTTTCTATATACAAGGTAAAACGCAATGGAATAGATTATACCATTATTTAAATACTTTCTGAAACATATTTCACTTTTGTTTGTCGTACATTAATAAAATACTAATTTCTGTAAATGTGACAAATAACTTGATTTCTCTGTACTTAGGTCCTAATTTTCTTAAAATGTTTAACATTTTACTTCATTCTTCATATTCTATTCGTTGCAAACTACCAGAGGAAGTATTTTTGATGCATGAATGTTAAACTGATGATGCGATCATCCTCACATTTATCTGTTCCTGATTTCTTTAGGATGGTAAAAGTTAATTTATATAAAACTTATTTAAGTTTTTTTTTAGCGCATAAAGTTTATTTAGCCCTACAGCTTCCAGATAACAGTAATTCACATGGCATATTATCAACTTCTACTGGTTATAATCTTTCAGCGTTATATGAAATCCAAGTCACACTATAGAATCTCTCCTGTCACCTTTTACCTTTTTTCTTCCTTCACTTTTTCTACGCTTCTTATTAATTTTATTAAATTAAAAGGAAGTGAAATTTAATATATTATAATTTCATTAATCAAATTTATAAAGCGATACAATTTTCAACTTCATCATCATCATCATTATTTGTATTTCTGCATTTTTCTGCATTCCCCTATTGGTTTTCGTATGTTCTTGATTTCCTCCATAATTATCCACGGTCTCTTACATTTTATTATAATGTAGTAACTTCTACACCTGAACTTATAATTTGTTCAAATTTTAACTTTACAAAGTTTTCTTTCGGCCTTTCTGTATCTCTTATTTTTATTTTTTAATTCTTTAATCTATTGTAACATATAGCTAGCTACGTATACGTAATCATTACTAATCTGTTGTCAAAATCAATTTGTGCTCCTTACTACGTTTTATATTTTATAATTTGGTTCCAAATTCTTAGCATAACTGTTGTATAATATTTCCATATGCTCTTAAGCCCTCTGGCTCACCCTCGTGTATTTTTTCTTTTTAAATATTTGATTAGATCATCCATTCATTCATAAAAAATATTTACCTTTTCATTTTCGGTTGAAAAGTGTACCATATAAATCAAAATTACTGTAGGACTGGAAATTGAACGTAACCTTAATAAAATAATTACTTTGCTGTATAACCTGCAAAAGTACTATTTCTCGTTTATTTGATTTTGTTTTAATTATTCTATAACTTCCTGACCACAAAATCTTGTTTGTCATTCTATTTAACGTAACTAATTTCCACTATAACAGGTTTTTGTGTATTCATATCTTGTTTTAAGGAATTTATCTACATATATATATATATATATATATACAGTTGTAATTGATTTAAACCAACATTTAATAAACGTTACTGTTAAAAAAGATAGGGATGCATCCGTTTTTTAATAAATCGATCCTCCAAATTCGGTTAGGTTGCACTTATTGATACATCTTACTTCTTCAGCTACAAAGTACTGGAACTCCGAAATGGATTACAAATTACCGTAATCCATTCGTGAAAATGCAATAGCTGATTATGTAGATCTTTGCTTGTTTCTATAAATGAAACGTAAAAAGTTTTTTTGAAGTTGTAGAAAAACTACGCTGACTACTAGTTAGAAGAAAATTTACAATTAAGTGTTTACTGTGCGTTTGAATTTTTTAGTAGGACACCAGGTGTGAGAGATTTGATATTTATATACGGAGGAACACAACGACTAAGCAAAACAGTCATCAGGTGCTTTTTTGATTAAGGGAAATAGTAAATAAACTCAATTATATAAATTATACTTAAATAAAATATTAACATTTTAATTACAATTAACTACAGTTCAATAAGTTATACAATAATACAGTGTTCATTACAATTATTAAAAATGTTTTTTTTTCATTTTATAAACTGAAATAAAATTTTTAGTTGACTTGTTCAACTGTTTTGGGTTTTTTTAAATTGATAACATCCTTATATTGTTATAGTGTGATATCAAATTATTATTTTGCGTTTATCTTGTATTATTTGTCGTTTAATATTTTTTTATTTTATATTTAAAATGTGATTATACAGTAACAAGAATGATAAAAAATAATTAAAAATACCAAAAAACCCACAAAACATAAACATTATAGAATAAGAATTAAATGTAAAAAAAAAGCAATCACTCAAAGAAAAACAAGATCATATTCGTATAAACACAAAAAAAATTATAACAGAAAAATACAGCCTATCCTTAAAGAAATCTTTGACATTACAAGTACAAATTTTAAATGAACTATGTAAAGAATGTAAAAAAAAAATCAAATATAATTAACTAAAAATTCAACTTTTTAAAACGGCTTGGTTACCGATGACATTTTACTGAGCAGTGGGTCAAAACCATATTTTCTACTAGATTAAAACGAATTTTAAGATATTTTGAAGCTTACTATGAAAATTTATTTTTAATTTTATTATTATGAGAATTTTAAGTTTATTAGTAAAATTGGTAATATAGTGAATTTTTCCTTTTACTTTACTTTAGTCAAACAACTTTACTCAAACAAATAGGAATTATAAATTACTTGAGTAGATATTATTACTTCAGTACTTCAATCACAATAAATTAATAAACAAATTTCTATTTTTCTTTATTATATACCAAAATTTATCAAATACGATAGTTTACCTAATTGACAAGTAAAATATCCAATTTTTTTTCTTAATTTAACAATCCAAATAATAATAAAAATAGATAGATTAAAAAAAAAGTACAAAATAAATACGTTATTTAAATTAGACCTTACAATATTACCTTAATAATTTTATAGTATTTCATACAACTTTCGATTTTACTTAACAAAGACGATTAAAATTACCTTATTAGCTTTTCTTCTGAAACACGTAGATCACAATTACTTCTTACTTTAAATTAGATATTATCATCTGACGTATATAGTTTTACTTCAGCGTATAGTTTTAATTTAATAATTCCTCGTTATTTTGAATTCATTCTAGACAGATCAATGCCATTTTTCGAAACAGTTTTCCATTAATCCCTTTTTACCCATCACTTCTGGTTTTCGTTTTAAATAAATTAGTGTTACAGCATCCATTAATGAAGACTTTAATAATTACTGATAAACAAATGATAATCGTATGTCTCTTCATAAAACCTCACCTACATAACATTTATTTATTTTTTACTCTATTAATTTTTTCTATGCTAGACAGTAAGTCAAAATAAACATTATAGCCATCTAATAACTATTACTATATTATTTCAGTAATACGAGTAATTTACATGGCTTTTTATTTATAATGAATATGTATTGTTAAAACGTAAAAGATCTCTAAATCTTAATCCTCTTGTATCAATACTTTAGGCCGTCCGCACACGGAAGTACTGAAAAGAAATTACCTGGTAATTTACGTTATCAATTTAATTGTGAATTATATCTAATATAATTTAAGGGAAGGATTTTAAACTGGGTTAAATATTAGTAAACCATTATTAATTCATCATCAACCAGTTCCAAGGAACTGGGCTACCAGGCATCTAACTACTTCAGTTTCCTGGTAACGTTCCTGGTGGATGAACAAACATAATTATTGAATTTCTGGAAGAAGTTGAGAAACAAATAGTGATATTTAATTTTAAGCGTATTTGTGGAGGTATATTATACAAACAGCACGGAATGAATTGAGATGAGATGTTCAGATAAAAGGTATGTAGCTGTCCGTTGAAGTTCTTTTGCTGGTACTTTTTGTGTAGCTTGGTGTGCAAACTGCCTTAGCCTTCTAAATTTCAAAATGTATAAAGGTTATATGTATTACAATAAAAATATATAAGGTATTATTCGGTTAAAATTTGGTTACGAAATTGTCATCCACATTATGTAAAGAATACTCGAAAAAATGGCGTATCTGACTGAAATTATATTAAATAAACTTGAACAAAAAAATGAATATAGAATAAAACTGACTTAAACCATTTGAAATTAAAAATAAAAAAAAAAAAAAACAGTTAAAAATAGAATCGTAGATTTATTTAATATTGATATCTTTTTTTCATTTCTTGTTTTCTTTTGAAGACGATCTAAAATTTAAATATGATCTAAATTAATAAAACCGTAGGAGCTGCATCTTGAAAAAAATAGTGTATTTGTGGTAGCTTAAGATTCATTTATGTTTTAAAATGGATGTTGAGCTGTAGTCTTATAAAATATTATCAGATAAAAGGTATCGTAAGTAAAATATTTTTTGAATAAAAAAGATATTATACCTGTTAAATAAAATAAATTATTTAAATACTTTGTCCAATTTCAGAATGCTTAATTATTTAACGTTTACGTGTTTAAGTGTTAACGGTAGTGTTTTATCCTCACAAAAACGATTTATTATTATGATTTTTTAGTACATTTCACGTACATATCTGTCATCTGCTTTAGCTAGGCTGGAATCAACTGAAATTTTAATTAAATTAATAACCGGAAGTGTATTAATAATTTTCAGAGCATGCAGCTTTTGTGTACTAGTTTTACTATATTTTTATACGTACTTCTGAACTCCCCAGAGTTACCGAGTACTATTTATAAATATAAACATGACGAATTGTTAGCGTGCATATACAAGTAATATTGCAATCATACGTTCTCTCATTTACAGTAATATTGATTTATTTTGCTGTAACTGCAGTTAATTCTCTAGCAAGTCGCACAAGTTTACGCACCTACCTCGGACAAGGATGAAGAGGAAACTGAGCAGTTCTATGAACAGATCACAAAACTGTTAAACTCACCATCATCCTGTGCGATTGGAATGCAGACGTCGGTAGAGTTCAACATCAGCATTGTGTTGTTAAGTTTGGCTCGGTGAAAGGAACGATCGAGGGGACAGACGATTAAAGTCGGCACAAAGGAGAATATGTAATCGTTAATACGTTCCAGTTACTAGACAGAAGACTTTATACGTGGACACCGAATGACTCGTGGTCATTCGTAGTCAGATCGATCTTGTTCTCCTTTACCAATAATTGAAGAAATATTTTAAATGTGGGCAGACATATTCTGGCGCTGATGTGCATTCTGGCCAACCCGATTATTATTAGGTTAAAACTGCCTTTTTGCGACAGGTGAGCAAACCTCCATCACTGCAACCAATCGATTGTTTGCAATTTGCTAGAATCGCATATTCTTATGCATGTTATGGTAGAAATGAAATAGGTAATGGCGGAATTGCAGTTTGTAGCATACATAAACCTCGTCTGGGAGAAACGGAAGGAGGATCTACAATTCAGAATGAAGGGTTAGGTGAATCCTATGATGATTATACCGGTTATCGGTGTTAAGAACACCGATATCCAAGATATAGTATTCAAATCCGTTTAAAAGTAAATAATTCGTATAAATCTTTACTAGTATTTAAACCTTAGAACTCTCGACTTCGAAATCAAATGATTTACGATAACGAGTTAACCACTAGATCAGTCCGGTGGGCTACAAACACAGCCTATTGCTGATTCAAAAAATTCAATTTTTAATGACATTATTATTTTACGTCGTGAATTTTTAAGCGGAAATAAAATGCATATACTCGTAGCTTCGAATTGTTAAGAATTTGAAATCTCTTCAATTTCAGACTTCTGTATTGGTGTGAAAAACAAATGAGTAAAAATTATATTCTTTTTCTCGTAGAACATAGTTTTTTCATATTAAAAAAAAATGTCTCTTTTAAAATGAGATTTCATCTATTTCTTACCAACGTTAGTTTTTTTTTAAAGCGAGATGAGAAATATTTTTTGTAGCGGGTTTATTCAGAAGGATAAAGAGGGTGTTAGACGTGTAATTGAAGCATGAAAAGACTTTTCACATCTTCTCCCGTACCTCACGGTCAATATCATCTATTTAACTCCCTTCCAAACATCTGTGTCTGTCTTCTAACTTATGTCTACCCTCCTCGCCCCCACGTAAACTGGTGTCCCTAGAGCACTAAAATATAATAGAAGGCTTTTATAGGCATATCAAGTAAATAATGAAAAATCCTAATATTCGGTTAGAAAACTATTTTTAATTGCATTAATGCAAACACATTTGCATGCGTTCGTGCATGAAACTTAAATTAAAACAACAATGTTATCCAGCTGGAATAATTAGCCGGTTTGTTTAATACAGAAATAAAGTTTTATCCAACAGAAATAGTTATTATTATTTGACTTACACCAGCCATTAATTTATTCCATAAGTTTAAAAAGTTTGTGTGTGGAAATATGGGATTGGAAACTTTTAGCGCCGTCGTGCCTGATTAGGACTCGAACCTGGGAGCTTTCGGGTGTAAGGCTGTAGAGCTCCGGTACAGATGTCCCAAATAACTTCTTCTTTAAACCTTTTTTGTGTTTCACAAATTATAAAATAAATTTTAAATAACTTGATCCAATCAACCTCAATCTTGAAAATATCACTAATTGCCAAGAGTTGACATAATTAGAAATTTCAGATTTTTTGTAAAGCATAAATAAAATTAGTATTGAATGGAGTTTAAAACGCGAAGGAAGTAAATAAATGGAAAGTGAAAAAATACTTATTTTTAAAGAAGTAGTAGGAAAAGAGTTAGTTCAGATATTGAAGCAAAGCTGTAAGAAAGGCAATAGTGGAAATGAAATTTGGGTGAAAATGAAAGGGACATAAAAGCAGCTGCAAAAATAGATAAAGAAGCTGTAAGTTGAATAAAAACAATAACAAGGGATAAATGGAAAAAGGTACAGAGATAAAAAAAAGTTGTCTGTAGAGAAAACAAAGCATTATACTTAAAAGGTTGAATGGATACATGGGAAAATTTGTTGGTTTAAAGAAAGTCCCTAAGAAGGTTTTTATAATATAATCATAATTCCTTTCCCTAAAACGTATACTTAACATAAACGTTTAGTTGTAACAAATGTTTTAAGAGTACAGGGTTAATGATTTTATTTGTACAGTAAAGATTCTTCTGAGAATTTTGCTCAGTAGACCAATTAAAGAATAAACTAGATGCTTACAAAAAAAAAAAAATTCATCTCTGGAAGGCAGGAGACACAAATAATACGATTGGGCTAAAGAACTGTTGCTGAAGAACAATGGGAAATAACAGGATGAGAAGAAAATGTGTGTTTTACAGGTTTAGATAATCATTTTACCATGTCAAATGGAATAACTAATGGAAATATTAAAAAGCCAAAGAACAGATTAGAGAGGTAGAAGATTAATTAAAGATGTGTAGATAATGGTTTGACTTCAGAAATATAGAAAAAATTATATGAATTGTATTAGGATGACAGAGGACAGGTTTTTTTTATTAAAAGAAGCAAAAGAATTTAAATGATTATTCCATAAGTAAAAGATATTGAGACAGAATGAAAAAGGAAATTAAGATAAAAACATAGTTAACAGAACATGTTAACAGAATTTGCAAAATTTAAAATGAAATAAAACCAGAATAGTGATAGCTAATAAAGTGTTTATTAGAAAGAAACAGCTATTAAGAAAAAAGTAAAATTTAGAAAGTATCTTTTTAACCATTTGGGAAGAACATTTAGTTGGTTGTAAAAAATGAGCACTAAAAAAGGTGAAAAAAAAGGATAAAGACATTTGAAATATGGAGATGAAGGAGATTGGAGAAAATTAAATATATAGACAGAATAAAAACAAAAGAAAATGAGAAGAATAAGCTTAATCTGAACAATTCAGAATGGGAACGCTAACTGGACAATTCTCATCAGACAAAAAGAATTGATTACAACAGAGCTAGGAAGAGCATTAGAAGGGGAAAAAGGGAGGCAGAAAAGCTTAAAAGTTAGGAAATGGGACCCATCAAGAAGACAAAAGTTTAGCTGGAAACCCAAGACCTTCCTGAGGGGGGCAGGAAACATTATGATAATAAATGAATTTTCTAATCTGGGGAAGCACCTAAATTTTTTTTATCTAAATGGTTAGATTTACCTGCAAATACTTTTTTTAAGGAAATTATGTTTGGTTATTTATTTTATTGCAGCTACAGTTGTGGGACCAATTTTATTCGATTTTTCTGGTCAAAAACCATAAGAAATCTCTAATTCTGCACCTTAGTTAACTTTCTAAAATTTCAGTACGACCTGATTTCACCGGGGTAGCTGAAATCTGAGCAAAATCTTTTATTAGTCGTAACAAGCAAACAAATCATTTTAAGAGATATATTTATTTGAACCTTTTCCACTATGTTCAAGAATAGAATAGGTTACAAAACTTTCTGGAAACTTGGTGATACAATCTGTATAATTTCAACCCAGTTAAAAATCTCTTTATTCCTAAAATAAATAAAAATAATAAAATAAATATTATCCAAAACTTGTTACCATTCAGCAGTAATCTTTAAAATATGTAATTATTATAATTACATAAATTACAAATTAAAAATTTTGGAGTATTTTCAATATTATAATTTTGAAAATATTTCTCAAAGCAGGTGATATATGTTTTTCAAAAATATTTCATATCTCAAATATGAAATATTTGAATATGAAATATTATCTCAAATATCAAATGAATTGATTTATCTCACTGCAGGCAAACATTGTTACAACAAGGTGGAAAATTCCTTGCCTGCTTCCGGCTTCACTCATTTTTGTTTCCCATAGCTTTAGTTTTTTGATAAAATATAAAACTTTATCGATCAACTTTAAAAGGTGCATGTTGCTTCTCTGCCGAGAGAGATTCAGAAATGAGCATTCAGCTTTTCAATAATCTCACATAAGTATGTAGTTTTATCATTAAATCTTTATTTGCAAAATGTTATTCTTACATTCTTCCTCTTTAAGAAAAATATAAATTTTATTGCCGCAGTTCAAACGTGCGAGTCATTACATTATCACGCAAAATGCTCTAATACAACAGTTAAAAGTGATTTGTTGATGGCCGCACATTTTCTCCATTATGAAATTAGACTTGACACAGCCACCATCATTTCCTTCTCCACCTTGATTTTCACACGATACTTAGATTTTATCAAAGAAACTACCAAAAACAGTAGGATCTCATATCCTTATTTTATATATAATTTTTTGCAAGATCTTATTTTCAACGCCCGAGTTTTTATAAATTTTACTACTACATATTCTTAGACCAGTTCAAGTGGGGCTCAGATATTGCTGTGAATAACACATTGAGTCCACAGGGCTTCAGGGGACTTAGCTTCGAATAAAAACCTGCAATTCTCCATAACAGCTAGACATAGAACGAGCATTATCAGTGAAGAAACCAATTTGAGCCTACTCCAAACTGTTTTCTGGTATCAAAGGATACCAGATCAAAAGTATCAAGGATCTCGAGTAAGTCATGATCCTTTGCACTTGCAGTAATACGTTTACAGAAGAGAAGATTTTCTGCAATGTTATTGCCATCTATAAACCGTGTATAGGAATTCATTCAAGCAAAACATAATTATTATTATTATTATCTTCTGTGGCCTCATCCAACTGCAAGCCAAATTCCATCCCTTTTAATTTTTCACTTGTTTTTTTATAAAGAATAAATTTATAGTTTATTATAAAGATTTAGCATCCTTTGCCGTGTTCTGTATTCTGGAGCTGATGTTGTTATTGGACAAAGGAACTTTTAAAGCTAACTTCCCAACATATTAACCAATCATAATGATCACCATATTTACAACAGCCAATAGAAAGAGTTCTTTTGCGATTGTATGAGCTTCTGACAGTTTACCTTGTAAGGTGTTACCAAAACATTGCTTGGGGTCGATGCTTGCTTATAAAACCTACCCCTTTATTAATTTAACATTTTTAGCTTCTTGCTGAAGTAGTCATCTGTCATCATATTTTTGATATTTATTCTCCTTCACACTCTTGCTACTGATTGACGATATCCCCTTTTTATTTAATTCTCACATCACTTATTTCCGTTTGTTATCAGTACATTTGTAAAAATGCATACAAGAAAAAATACTTCAAAAATTTTAATTGATTTGATCATAGTATATTCAGTTGATGCAATTTCAGAAAATTAATTCAACATTAAAACTGACATTTATTTATATACAAACACAAAAAACCAGAAAATTTGAGAAACTACTAAAAATTCTAGAGAATAGTGTTCCATCATTTAGTAACCCTTTAGGGAGGCTTCCTCAAATAGCACCTATTGGTTTGCATCAGCATTGGTAGATGTTGCATCCTATAACATTGAAAATTGAAAAAATAATTATGAAAATGTGTAATATTTTGCAGGAAATATTACACATTATATTTATGAGGATTTAGCAGCTCCCTAGAGGGCCAAGGCTCCCTTTTTTTTCTCTCAGCTCCTTTGGACCGACTTGTTGGTATTACGCCACCCAGGGGAGTGTCTTTACACTCAAATGGCTCACTTTGGGAACCACTACCTTACCTTTCCCCACCTATTGGTCCTAATGGTTGAGAGGGATAAGGAGAGCCCAGACATGACCGATAATGTTGTTTCCATTTGCTAGAAATAGGATCTTGTAAAATAATAGTAAGAACATAAAATTTTTTTAATTGATTAATTTGAAGACAGGATTTAATTAATTTCAGTTTTAATTCCCAATTTTTTTCTATTCGTTGATATCTTTATGTAATCTAGAAGAATGATGTCGGTTGAAAAAAACATTTCATAAAATTTACTTTTTGTCAAAAAAATGGCTTCAAGAATTTATTGGATGAGGAATATATCTCACTTACCGTAAAGTTTTACAGGGCTCCAAGAAGTATATGCATAAAATATATTCCCACATTGAATATCCCATGGTTTAAACATTAAATAGAAGGGTGGGTGTTAGAGGTGTTAGAGGTGAGCAAAGAGGACTGAACCTGAAGCTCTTGGACAATATTCATCATCAATATTTTCTGGTGCTCTGGCTGTCGGCATGTCCTTTATGCCACCTACATCCATTTCTGCACCAAGCCTTCTTCTTTATTTCCTTGTTGTTTTCATTCATATCTCATCTATTATATTCATATTCATATTATCATATTCATCTTTCTTCTTCCTCCCTTTTCATCCTCTACTGACCCTTCCAATGGAATTGTCCTCATTCCACTTATTCAAACCCATGTGTCTAAACCAATGTTCTTTCCTTTTATATATTTTTCCATAAGTGCTCTTTCTTCTTTAATTCTGTTCATAACTTCTTCATTCCTCACTTTATCCATCCATCTTAGTTTCTCCATCCTCTTGATATCCACATCTCAAAAGCCTCAATCCAGTCCTCCCTCACTCTCATCATCCATGCTTGACTTCCATAGAAAAAGATACTCCATGCATAGCAGTGACTAACCTCTTTCTTAACTCAAAGTCAAGACATTTTCTCTTTTACTGAAGACTTCCTTTGACATCCTTATCATTCCTTTTATTTTCATTGCCTTCTTCTAGTCCTATGACATCACAGTACCCAAATACCTGTAAAATTTTACTTTTTCTATTATTCCTTCATTTGTTTTATTCCTAGATCTTGTTTCCTATTCTGTCAGTCATATTTTTATTTACTTTTATTGCTGCTGTTTGTTTCATGTACGAGGTGTGATAAAAAAATACGGTGAATCATTTTTTATTAAAAAAGCAATAAGGTTACATAGAATTCGATTTAATCTCCTTAAAAGTGCTGTCCTTGGCTAGCAATGCACTTATCCCAACGTTGACTCCATGACTGGAGGCATTTCTGGAAGGCGTCTTTCGGAAGGGCTTTCAGCTGCTCGGTCGTGGCCCTCTCAATGTCAGGAGTGGTGTCAAAACGTTTTCCTTTAAGCACAGTTTTAATTTTTGGGAACAGCCAAAAGTCGCATGGTGCTAAATCCGGTGAGTATGGCGGATGTGGACAGACAGGAACACTTTTTTCGGCCAAAAAATCGTGAATAAAAAGCGAGGTGTGACACGGCGCGTTGTCGTGGTGAAGAAGCTGTGTGGGTACTTCCAACGGAAAGAACAGACTGACTAGATGGATGTCGCACAGACTTCTTAGGACTAACAGAATATGCAGCTTTCATATTGATAAACTTTTCTGGTGTTAGTACTTTCAATCAACCACTTTTGACTGGATCTGTCACATTCCCTGTCACATGGAACTTTTAGTACAGCCTCTTGATAAAACATTTGTTTGTGGACACCATAATTTTCTGTGAAGGCATTCTGGGTTTCGGCATAACTGGCACATCTAATGTATTGAGAGACAATGAATATTCTCTGCTGCATTGTGTAACCCATTTTTCCTCAATTTTCCTCGAGTAAACTTCAACAAAAGAAGGAAACATTCTTCCATAAGGTTGTGTCACTTTTTGAACATTCTGTATTTCTTCCTCATTTAAGTGTGTATAAGTTCTATTACAAATTCATCTCCTCCAATTGATTTTATATTTTTCATTTTTTTAATTGCTTTCCATACTTCACATTCTAATTTCAATTGTCCTTTATCCTTTTCAGCTACCTCCCACTTCTTTTCTGTACCTAGTTCCTCAGGTTTCTCTATGATACACAGAACATCCACAAATTTCTTCCAACTTTCTTTTCTTTCTTTTCATGTAGCATTTTACAATATTTATCCTCAATTTTTGTCATATTACAATTCACTTTCCATCATTTATTCTATCTAATCCTCTTCATATTCCTATACATCATATATGTACAGGAATCTCTTTGTTTTCTAAAATCTCAATATCATTGTATTTTTCCTTCAAACATCTTTCTCTAGCTCTTTATGTTTCCTTCCTTAATTCATCTTTAATTTGTGATACATTTCACTTTTTCTTTCAATGTCTTATTCTTATACAGTCTTATTTTTTCCAATTTCTTTAGAATTTGTATTTTTGCCTATGATTTCTCATAATAGCCTACATCTTCCTGTGCTGTTTTTATTATGGAAATTTTTATTCTCATCCTGGTCTCTTCTCTCTTCTCTATTCTCATTTTTCTTTCTTTAATTGCTTTAGCCAATTCTTTCCCATTGTTTCCTCATCTAGTTTCTTTAATCTCCATTTCATGACTACCTTTGCTGTGTCTACCTTCTTTAAAGTTATTCTTATTTTCATCATAAGTAGCACATGATCATATCATATCTATTGATATCTGTACTTGGTAATCTACTTGCTTTCTTAACGGTACTCTGTACCTTTCGGATGAAAACCACAAAAGGAGAAGATATACATGTGTATCCCTTGGGGTCAAAACTCACTATCAGATATATAGTGAGCTATCTCCATAAAGCTATCATTAAATATATTATATAATTAAATTTTTAATTAATCTATATATATTATTAAATATATTAAAGCTATCATCCATAGCTTTAATCCCAAGGGATACAAACATATATCTACGCCTTTTATGGTTTTTGAACCAAGTGTTAGTTAAATAACTTCTTGCCTTGGCAAATTTCTGCTAATCCTTTTCCCCTTCCATTCCTTACTCCTAAGCCAACTTTTTCTACCGCACTTCCCTTTTCATCATTTTTGATCACACAATTCCTGTTTCCCATCAGTAGTTATACCTACTAGAAAAAGGCTGGCTTAAAACGCGCGAAAATGCTACATGGATTATGTTTCATTACACATGATTTTTTTTAATGGTTTTGCCAATTATAACTAATTAAATAAAGTTCATGAAATTAGCGTACTAACAACAAAAACTTTTACAACGAAAAGCATCAAAATCCTGAACATTTTTAGCTGTTTCTTGAGTTGTGATATTTTAACACAGCTCTAACTCTAATGTTGAAGAAGCATAAATCGTTGAACGATGAATCGTTTGTGCGCTGCGCGCAGCTGGCCGACGCACCACCGTTGGTCCGCTCTGTGCTAACAGCAGCTAAAATAAAAATGTGAGACATACAATAAATTCACGCACCATCCTTTTGTATGGAGAGAGATAGAAACAATCACGTTTTGATTTTATCACATCTTCAACACTATCATCATACATCTTTTCAATATCTTCTTCTTTATAGATGATATTATACTTATAAATCTTTCTGAGAAGGTAAAGTTTTACATTTTATTTTTACAAGTTTCTAAGAAAAATTAAAAAAAAAATAGTTTTTGAAAAGAACGATCCCAAAATGAAAATTTTCTTAATATGAAAATTTTTATAATTGAAGTTGTTTAGGAGGCAAGATCTCCTATTTTAAGAGCAAGAAGAAGTGATCATCTAGATCTTTGTAATTTAACATTTAGTCACTGTAGAATACATTTTTCATAAAGAACAATTCGAATAACAAATCCTTCAATTTATTTAATTTAAGCATATTAGCGGAGATAGAAGTCCGTTTATGTTTGCTTTGTTTATCTTGAAATTATTCAGTATAAACTCTGTGTCTATATATGATACTATAGAGGTACTGACGGAAGAAATGACGATACGTTTAAAGTAAATCGTGGCTAGAACTGCATCTAATAGGTAATATTTTATACATTTTCAATTTGATATAACGTACATTTATTTGTACTACAATTTGAATAGTTTATTGTAATCAACAATTAATTGAAACTGACTATACGGGGAAGGCCCTTGTGAAAATTGATAAAGTTTACTTTTACGAATAAATAATTCATATTACTGCATTAAATCTTTCCATGTCGAACCGCTCCGGTTGTAGAATTACGAGAAAATATTTAGAATTAATAAAAACAATATGATTTCCATGTGGAATCGGAAAGCGATGCCAAGTGCAATTGGCAAATGAGTTATTACGCAATGGAATTGTTTACTATTAGCGTTGTGTCCGCTATTCCCCTCTATAAAATATTAAACGCACCCCTTTTGTCGCTCGTAGTACCGACATTAATTTCGGCCTGGGGACTCTTTCCTAGTTTGTAGATATGCTATATTTTAAGTACAGCTCTGCGGTGGGGATATTATATTCATTTTGAATGTCAAAATTTTGTGACACATTGAGTTGATAATGCTGGCAGCATGCGTTGTCAGCTACTGGAGCGACAAAGCTCGTTTCAACCAATATTTGCATATCGGGCCCTCAGTTATTGCTTCTTGCTCGCTTATGCGTCCAAACATCACACTCCCTTATACTAAAGATATCTTTTATAAAAATATAAATACACGCTAACATCACACTAATAGGTTTTCTAGAGCGCAAGCGCCCGAATCACTATTACTCCGAACTAAATTACAATAAACAATTCATATTTCGCAAATCTTTTATTGATCATTAAAAAAATGGAAGAGGATATAAATTATAATAATTTATTACATAAATTATTTTCATTCAGATATTTTAAAATTGTCTAAATCGATTTTAAAATGAGGTTTCTTTCTTCTGTTTCTAGGCCGACTGATGGTGGCCTAGGTATTACTACCTGTGACTTAATTTGGTTATTTGCTTTTGTTACATAGTGACGCTAATAAAATTTGAAATTTGATATTATTTTTGCTTGTTTTATTTTTTGTCTTAAAATTAACTTAACAATAAATCTTTTAAAAAAATGTCCATTCCATATTCACACTTATAAGGTTTGATCCCTACGAGGTGAATAGAAGAAATAGATTACCCAAACTGAATTTTTCGTATCCATTCCACTACCATAAGGTAAACCTATACCATATATTATATTCTGTTCATACAAATACTTTGGCTACTTTATAATACAATATTCTCCTTTCTAGAATTATCCTGGAGAGTCGTTTTATTGATGAAGCATCTAACGGAAAGAGTAGTTATGAATCAAGTTTTGATTTTAATATAAAAAATCTCAATTTACAAAATTAAATTAAAATCTAGGAAAAAAGCGGGCCTACGGCACGCCGCAAAAGTGTTCCACGGTTTATGTTTCATTACGCATGATTTTTTTAAATTTTTTTGTCATTTGTAGCTAAATAACCTTAATGAATTTAATGTACTAACAACAATAAAAACTTTTAAAACGAAAAACTTCAAAATCCTAAACATTTTTAGCTGTTTCTTGAGCTCTGATTTTTTAACGCAGCTCTAACCTCAATTTTTTTTTTCTATCTCAAAAATAAAAAATATAATTTTAGATAACTCATTCGTAGCAAGAAGTATAAATCGTTCGAACGAATGAATCGTTCGTGCGCTGCACGCAGCCGCCCGGCGCACCACCATTGGTCCACTCTGCGCCAATAGTAGCTACAATAAAAATATGAGGACATACAAGAAGCAAACCCACGCACCATCCGTTTTTATGGAAAAAACTTAGTAGGAATGAAATAAATGAAAATAATTTTTTTTTTCTCTAGAAAAGGGAGATAAAATTTGGTAATGAGGAAAATTATATTCTTTGTTGAGAATGTAATTCTGCGAGCATAACCTTTCATAAAATTATTTTGTTTTCAACCTTTACTTTTTTGTTAACTTAACCTTTTAAATAAAGTTTTAATTTTATGCATTATTTTTTTATTAATATGAAGTTATAAACTCATCAACTGAATCATCTGAACTAATGAAGCACTTGTCTTATCGGTTTTTTTTTGTGTTGCATAAAACAAAAAGTGTAGATGAAGGTCATTCGCGATCAGTTTTTAATAGGTATACCTGCACGTTTTGAGCTGAAATATTTTAATTGGATATGCAGTTTGTGGCGCGTGAAACGACAATTAATTAGTGAACGATGTCGTGTTGCTATTTGCTTGGGCGGAAGTTAGATCCAGTTGGAGTGGAGTTGGTGGCTGTTGTTGTTTTATCGCATCGTTTACAGCGTTTGCTAAACGGACGCAAAAATGCTGATTGGGGATTAAGGATTAAAGAATGCTTGATTGCCTTTATCAACTACTGCCCGACTTCCTAAATACATTCGACATCCCCTCCCTATCCATTTTACCGTTACAGTGAATACATCCAACGAAAAATTATAAACTAACGGAATTAAACCTATACTAAAATTTCATTACTTTGTAGAATTAATTCGCGAGATTAATCAAGCTTATTCTCCTCCATGAATGGTTTCTGTCACGGTCACCTTTGAAATAAAATTTGTGCTTTTAAATGTTTTTAGACCACCTTTATTTAAGAAGTTGGTGCAGTTCTCATTCTACTGGCTCCGGGTTCTATCTTCGACGACTAAATATTTCTACATTTTATGTTCGTTATTAAAAAAAAAATCTTTTTAATCGGTCGTAAAGCCTTTCGAATAATTTTGCAAATTATGTACATTATTCTTTTGTGCGAGTATTTTAAAATAGACATTTTTTAACCTCCGGGACCACCGTTAGGTATTACTTAGGATGAGATGAGAGACAATTTTTTAGCGTGTGAAAATCCCACACCTGACCGAGGGATTCGACCTGTGACCTCCGAATGAAAGGCCGAGCCGGTACCACTCACGCCACGGGGGCCGGCTAAAATATTAGTTGGGTTTTTTTACTTCACTTAAATACAGTTTTTTCGTTGCATATGATTAATTTATTTAAGAATATTTTATTACTTTTAATGGAATTATTTTGATTTACGTTATGATAAAATTAAAATTCTATCGTTTATTACTGATAATGATCTAAATGTGAGCAATATTTAGGGATAAACGTAAATGAAAAGTTTCCTAAGCGATCAGCAATCTAGTTTAAATATTTAAAGTTTTTCGCTTATTCATGTGTAAACACGATCTTGATTCTTGGATTAATGAATCTTAGGCTTTATAATGTTCTTTATAATTTAAGGGAGTGGTATTACGGATCGAGTTGGCGAAGAGGGAAGGGCTTTCCTTTAGTTTGACAACTTGATGGGAAGGCGGGTATTTTCTACTTTATCGACTCTGGGATATTGTCTTCCAGTTTTCATAACGTTTTATTATTTGGGTTCTAATTAACACATGATATCATGAGATGCAGCATCGTAATAAGCTACAAGTGTATTGAATTAACGTCTACCAGTAAAATTATTCAACAAAGCTGAACGGCTGTCTAGGAGCTTTTGGATTATCAAATGAATCAAGTCAATTAGAGTATTTGAAGTATTATTTCTAAACTGAGTGTGAAGAGGTAGTTTTTTTACTAATGTGTTTTCTCATTTCTTCCTATTTTACAGTTGTTCAATTAAAATAATTGGGTAAAATATCAATAAACTGTAAATATTAGGTTCCATAACCGTAACGAAGAATTAAGACGTAACTTTAAAAGTCGCTGGTAACATATAAAAACGGAACAGCAGTTAAAAAAAATATAATATATCCTATACTAAATTTAATAAGAAAAGTAAGGTGTGCAGTGGTTTTATTTTTTTGTAGTGTTATATTCACTAACAAAATAATGAATACATTCATTTTAGAGGAAGAGATCTGATCTACTGGATCATTTAAAAAAGTAATTTGAATAGAAGCTCTTCACAATCGATTTAAAAAATTGATGACAAATTATAGTAAGAGGGAATTATTGTTTAATCTGTATTCGGGTAAATCTTCTTCTTGGGGTCTATATTGATGTTTGCAGGGTTAATTAGCAATAGAACCTGTACACTTTTGAGGATGGTATTTATATACTAGACATTTTCATAACCTATACATATTATGTAATTTTCTAAGATCCCGTTAATTCCAATAAAACGCTGATTGAAAAGTAAAATATTTAATTACAAAAGAATAATAATGTATTTAAATTTTTCTTTTTGTTTATTATTATTATAAGATAATGGGAATTTAATTAACTGGTAAGCTGCTTATTTTGGAAAGAGTTTGTGTTCGATCTATGATGCTTCTAATTCTCTTAATGTATTACTGTTTAGATATTTCAAATGAATCAGTAAAGTTTAATTTTTTGTAAAAGCTAATTCTGATCAATCAGTCATTGTCAGTTTTTCGAAGGCAAAGCGTGGCATTTATTTATTAATTATATTACAAATATAATTTCTACGATTAACTGGCTGCACCTGAATATTTGTAACATGTTTTATAGAAAAATTTAATTCAATTAATTTTACTGGCTTTTCAAATTATTGTTCGTAAATAAAAACTATGTAGTAAGCATGTGTTGAGTAAATTCTTCAGCGTCACATTAATATTATAAAAATAAATTTTATATATTTGGTTTTTAACAGAAAGTGTTTTACGGTTCTTGAAATAAGACGCTTTTTTGTTTCATCTGTACAGATGATATGTACATTTTAGTTTACCATGTTGTTGGATATTTTTATTGTTTTGGCTGTATACGATAGATCAATAAGAAACCGGGAGTAATGTCTATCGGCGTATGCATCTCGAAATAATTGAGCAATAACAGAAGCGAAGAAATTTGCTTCGTGATTTTGCAACATTCTTAACAATTATGTAAAAGAAATTTAGTAAATATGAAATTTTTGTTCGGAGATAAATAATCTTTAAATAAAAAAAAGTAATTTAAAATAAAATTCCTATCTGTTGAAGTAAAAGAGGATTTGGCTGAATTCGTAGCGTATTGATTTTGAACGCAGTTGTTCGTTCTCTCACTTATGCTTTTAAACTGTTTTTAGTCCGATTAACGTGTGGAACGGCTGCTGTTAGCTTAGAAGTAACATAGTTCTTTGTCTTTGTAAAACAAATTAAAATTGTGTCTGTTTAATGTGATTATAACGTTGGACAAAATCAAACAGAATGCTTTTTCTGCTTATAAAGTAGTTTAAGTTGAAACGTAGACAGTTTAGATTTTCAATTTTTTCTACATGTTATTTTATCTTGTTATTCTTTTGAACTTTGTTTTACTATTACATTTTTAGATTCTAAGTGGTCTTTTTGTAATGAATTAAAAATTTATTTATGTATATATATATATATATATATAAAAGCATCTGAATCTTTCATTTAGCTTTATTTTGAAACAAAATAAAACCGCTTCCCGCCACAACAATACTTATTCAAAAACAATGTATATATTATTTAATGGTCTATAGGTCTTCAAATTTCTATTCTTGGAGTTTTTATATAAATGTGTGATTATATAAAAATTGACAGTCCATCAGTACGTACTGATGTCTGAAATTCTACACAAGGAACTGTCCTTGTGCGGTATTTAGTCTCTCGAAGT
The DNA here is from genome assembly GCF_047948215.1 of Lycorma delicatula. Taxonomy (NCBI): domain Eukaryota; kingdom Metazoa; phylum Arthropoda; class Insecta; order Hemiptera; family Fulgoridae; genus Lycorma; species Lycorma delicatula. Next base: position 264,365,661 of record NC_134455.1, on the reverse strand, counting down.
TAATTTTATTAAATATTACTAAAACTTAATGTAAAATTTCTCATAAAAATTCTTGTCTCCAATATTCTACTCCAAATATGGAATATGGAATATGGAATATTCTATTCCAATTCTACTCTCCAATATTTTAATGAAATATTCAAACCATTGTCTAAATTTTTTTTTCAATAACTCAAATTTTCTTTTAACAAATAATTTTTTGTTTTAATATTCTGAAGCTTAATATAGAATATCTTACTGAAAACTTGTGATTGCTGAAAATTACCATTTATTTGTTCTTAAAACTTTTACTATTTCTATTAGAAGAAATTTTAATTTTTTAACAGCGCTTTACTTAACTTTTTTCCTGGCGATAGAACTCGAAAATTCGGCCGTAAACTCCTGCGGTTTTAAAAAAAAATGAAATAAAAGCAGTAAAACTTATAAAACGCGAGAAAATGATTGAGAGGTACTGGATGGTAATTTCATTTTACAATAGTTTAAATTTTTTCCGGTTGTTTGCTACACATTGAACTTCTCTAATTTTTACTTCAGAAATAAATTATAATTTACATTATAACTTACAATCACTAGGAACATTATATTTTACATTAATATTTGCTATGGTATCTGATCCAACACCAACCTGATAACAAATTTTAAAGAAAATTGTAAAAATTTTGATTTTAACAATATCTTAAATTTATCACCGTATAAGAATCCAAAACATCTGAGAATATCGTAATGTAATTATCTAAAAATACTCGGAAAATGGACTTAAAAAAATACTTAATATCAATTATTTCCGAAACGGTCATTTCGTTGATGAATTTTTAATCATAAATATTATTTTAATCACATTCAAAACCCTTATCAGTGAATTATGCATTAATGAATAAACATTTGTTCGGTTCTTGCTATTTTGCAATCTCTACTTACAATTAGCTAACGGAAAGGGTCATTGTTATAGAAATGAGCATGATTTGAATTGGTTATTGTATTTCAATTATTACACAATGCTCTTTAACCGCCACTGTATGAACTATACAAAGTATGGGGATGTATAGTGTTTTATTAATTGTGTGCAGATTTTTATTAGGTTTCTTTTCTCGTAAATCCAGAACATAAAGTAATCGAGTAACCAGTGAATGGGTAAAAAAATAGAATTAGATATTAAAAAATTAATATACATTTTTAAGTTATAAAAATTTATTAGACTCTTTTAATTAGTTACATTTTCCTTTAAATAAGTATTGATTTTTCTTAATATAGTTCACCTTTATTTATTAACATTTACAATTAAAATTGGGGTTTCCAGTTTTAGCTCAAATAAAATAACAATTTTACTTAATTTGTAGATTGTGAATTTAATTTTGTATTTAAAAGAGAAGAATATATTTTAAGAAATATGTTTTGTGATCCAAAACGGGCAAAAAAATAAAAGAGCAAACGCTCAATGGTTTATAAGGGAAAAATACATAACAGAATTTAATAAGATTATCTAAATTAGTCTACTGAAAATTTTAATTGAATACTATAGTTTGTCGTAAGCCAGTATATATATTTTTTAAATTTAAAATATTTTTGAAAGTTTAAATACTGCTGATTGAGCTTGTGTTAGTCTCAATTTATTTCTAATTAAGGTGGTCGGTGCTTAAGCAATATTTCCCGCGTTGTATTAATTTTTAAATCCGATTTTCCTTGCAGATCAGTTTACGAAAAACATTTTAATGAAGAATCCGCTAATGATTGAAGAAGTTTAATTGAGCTCTGATGCGCTTTCCAGAATACGAGATTTAATATACTGTGTTTGTATGATTTTAATAATATTTAATAGATTTTCATCTAATTCAAAAATTAAAATTATATACCTATTTTGGACTGGATATTAAGCAATCGGAAAATATTTATTTCTTGAATTTACTACTTTCTTTTTTCCTGTTTAGCCTTCGGGAATTACCGTTCAGATTACTTCAGAGGATGAATGACGATGATATGTATGAATGTAAATGAAGTGTAGTCTTGCACAGTCTTAGTTCGACCATTCCTGAGATGTGTGGTTAATTGAAACTCAACCACTAAAGTACATCGGTATCTACGATCTAGTATTCAAATCCGTATAAAAGTGAATTTACTAGTAGGTGGGGTAGGTGTAGCGGTGGGTTTCACTCCTTTAAAAATAATTTTAAAAACGTTCCCCCCGAGATTTGTGTACATTCCTGCAAACAGAAATACGATGGGACTGATAACTGTTAAATAATAAAAATGGTAACTTCTCAAATGATCAACCGATATACTTATTTCACTAAATAAAAAGTAAACTTATAAACCAAAGCACGATGAGAATATGACCTTATTTGTTAACTTTATCAGAAAAATACTGTTAATTGAATCTCAATTACCAATGGACACAGACATTTAACATAGCGCCACAAGGTGACAGAGACATTCAAATTTAAATAAATTCAAATAAATCTTTCTGTCAAATTTGAACCCGCGTTCTAAACCGTCACAAAATGCTTTACAAAAAGTAATGTAAATAATCTGAATTTTTTTCTAGTGTTTTTACGAAGCGGTACGCTACTGTAGAATTGTTGATAAATACCAAGTATCGTTGTAGTATAAGTGAAATTTCATAATTTGTAATTAAATTCATCATCATAATTACTGCTTTTATAAGAATATTAATATACTTACAGTATGTATTAAATATAGATAGTACTTAAAACGTACGCTTTTCGTGATTTAAATTAACGGATTCCAAAAGAGTTTAGTAAAATACCAAAAATACACCATCTTAAAGATTTGTGATCTCATAACGAATTTACAAGATATTCAGACCATCAACAAAATCAATAATTAAACTTATTTAATGCTATATATACTTATCTATATCTTATATACCTATATAATAATAATAATAATAATATTAATAATAATAATAATAATAATAATAATAATAAAAAAAAAAAAAAAAAAAAGTCTATAAAATGGAAGTTTAAAGCTGTGGTAAGAGATACTCTAAGCGGTAGTTTTTATATATACATATAAGGGAGTCTCGAAGCGTGGCACGTATAGTGATGGGAGGTAGCCCTCTTGCCTAGGCCATTTTGGCTCACCTGCATTCAAGAGCAGTGAGTCGGGGTGTGTCCGATGATGGCATGGGGGACCCTCAAGGGTGGATTGAGGGCGCGAGGCTATGGGTGTACGCCGTGCATGCCTATGGCCTGATATAAGAAGGATTCAACTGCCACGGCACCCTGGCACGACTGATATACTGCTCAACGGCGGTTCTGGTCGCCCCGAGGGTGCTTAAGCAAACTATAAATAAGACTTCGTAGAAGAAAGAAAGATATGGTATTGATTAGTTTAATTTTAATTTTAAGTTCATGGTCTTTTGAGAACCTATCTCAAATTTTAATATTGGGGCCCTTTACATCCCGTAAGTGTTTGTGATTGTCCTTGTCTTTCATGTTTTAATGTTTATTGTGAAGTTTGTGTTTTTAAATAAAATGTAAGGGCCCTTTACACCCTTACATATGACGATCCTGATGGGGATAATAATTTCTTTTAAAGAATGTGACGAGGGCTAATGACCTTAGCAGTCGATGCCCGTAAAAATTCAGTTAAAAAAAAAAAAAAATAATAATAATAATAAAAGAGAAATAGTTTATACATTATCAAATAGTTTATACACTATCAAAGAATTTATTTTTTCAAATTATAAATATTTGTTAATATTCGAATCCTTCACTATAGTTCGAATCGTTCTTACATTTTTTAGATGATTTTCGTTACGCTTATTTTACACGGGTGAGTTTTTCGAGAGAGTGAGAGCAAAAAATACGTTTGATGTTATCTGTAAACTAACAAAAAATTTAAACTCTGGTTCTTAATATAATTAAGTACTACTTAAGACTGATTAAAATTTGTAAAAATTTTAATTTTTTATTTAATTTTAGTGATTAAGTTAATTTTGAAAATAGATGTTAAAATTGAATTAATCTTCAATTACTATATGCGTTTGTAAGTAAAGGTGTCTACACACAATACTGAACATTAGACGTAATTGGTAAAGAAAGAATATTATCATTGAAAAAGGAAATTCAGTTTCATTAATAAATTAGATACAAGGTTAAAAATGATACACATCACCGTTAATTACTAAGAATAAATATCTTCTGTAAGTAAGAAACTATCAATTTGCGAATATAAAGCTTTTTTAAATTAAATTAATTTATGTAGTCCGTTTGCTTTCCTTCTTCTGAAAAATTACTCGTACTAAAAATTTTATTAATAATAATTTAATTTACTGACTACCACTAGTTAGTTTTAATAATATTCTGAGTAAATTAATGATATTTGAATTGTTAGCCGGTAGTTAAACAATTGTTTCTCGCTTAAACATTTTACGACAAGACAGACAAAGTTATTTTATGGACCCAGCCGAGTTTGATGTCGAAGGGGAGCCCGGAGCCTAGGGAGCCTGTTTCCATCTCTCCCTATCTTCGTTAAATTTTTCTCCATCAGTTTTGTTTACGTTTTTTTTACCTTCCATCAAACCACCTCTCGAAATTTTATTTTTGTTTTATAATGTTTTATCGATCGTGTATAAAGAAATTATTATTTTAGTATGGAAGTTGTGACGTGTATTTTTGTGTAAACTTGTCGATGAATGTGTAAACCTTTTTTTATAAATCTATTTCAACATTTGATTATTCATCTTATTTAGAAGAAAGTGACTGCAACGCTGTTATATTTCGTAGACTAGTTATTGGTATACCAGTTGTTAAGTTTGAATTTTAATACGTAGTTTGATAATCAACGTTCAATGTCAAAGGTATTCCTGTAAAACACCAATAAATTTATCTATTAATGTACTTAATTTCATTTTATTACTAAATTTTCAAAATCTAACTAGGGAAAAACCCAAGTTAAATGGAATTTTTTTTAATATTTCTTAATAAATCTGAGATATATCCCCGTAGAAAACGTGCAAAAAATCTGGGTGTATTGTATTCTAATTGTATAAAATACAAGGAAAACGGGCTAAAAAAGAAAAATATTGCCTAATAATTAATGTTTTCAAAAAGCCCATTTCTTGTATGAATATTTCATCACCAGTATTAAAAATGAATCATGAATCATACTTAGGACGTTATCAGTGAATTATGTATTAATGAATAACCAGTTGTTAGGTCAATCTTTACTTGTAGCTATAGACAGAAAGGGAAATAATGTAAGAGTATAGTAATGAACTTAATTTTAACCGAATATTATAGGATGGGATGTATAGTGTTTTTATTCGTGGTGTGCTGATTAATAATTTTTTCTTTTTCATATATTTAAAATATTAAGTAACAGACTAAATTATGAATCTAGGAAAGCGTAGGATTACTATCATTTTATCGTGTTCCAAGTAATTTTTAAGTAGATAATTTTAATACAATAATGTGTATAGGGGAAACCTCAAACATTCTAGAGCTATACGGTGTGGTTTAATTTGTAACGGAGGTAGCGAAGCGATAAAGCGAAACGAAACAACCCCAAGATACAACACAATTGACTTGTCAGGGAGAAATTGACAAGAAGACTAACCCACCCAGTTCTATTTGGCCGGTCCAGCCGTACATTAATTTGGCTATATGTTGGCTCAGATGTTTCTAGCATATCTCTCATCTGAACGCAGTTTAAGATTTCGAAACGTTTTGATTGCTTTGTCAATAGAGGAGTAATTGCTCGGCAGATTTGAGTTGCATCTGAAAAACTTATTTTTATTTTCTCATATTAATGCAATAAAATGGAATACATAGTAAGATTACTTATTTTATTTTATTAGTTTATCTTCTGTCTCATGCAGTACGCATTAGAATATTCATTACACATGATGAATCTATGTTAATTTATATGCACACACACACACACACACACACACACACACACACACACACACATACATACACACACACACACAAATTTAAAAAAATTAGATTTTAGAATCTAAAATTTATTATATAATTTAGGAAATACAATAGAAAGAAATGCTAAACAGTTATTGGAAGAAAATATAAAGTAGAACCGTTCAAAATAAATTTAGATTTATTTTTAAATTATCATTATTTTCCATTGTCGTGTTTTACTTTTTCTAAATTTGTATATTTGGTTTCTGTAGGTAGGATAAAATTTGTAATTTTCGTAGTAATTCTGAAAATACAGGTACAGTAAACATCACTGGTTTACTCATCACAATAAAAAAAAAATATATATATGAAAAATAATCTATCATGAATGGTAGATATTTCATCTGTGTAAATAACGTCATAAAAAATTTTTTAGTTCTTAAGATATTCTTCTTTCTTTATGCTGTGCAAACTGAATAATACTAAGCTTACTGGGGTAGGAGATTAAAAATATACAGACTATACAAATTACTTCATAAAAATGGTGTTATATAATTTGTGTGATAAAAAGTTATTGCGTAATTTTGTATCGAATTTTATTATGATAAAATCATAATATTTTAATTTTTAGAAATATATTAATGCTGTTATTTGTTTGCGTATCGATAAATGCCAACAACGAGAATTTTACTGGCAATTTGTTGCTAATTTGTAGAAGTAGTTCTAATGAAGTATACGAATGAATAGAGGTTTTAACTTCACCAAAGTAGGTTTACGTCTTATAAGAGATCTTTCGCTGCGAGATTCAGATGTAAGGTTTGTGACGTAGTCCCACTGCTCCTTTGGGAAAAATTTTTCCTCAAGTCCTCCTGTAATACGCACCTGTAAACTTTATGTTTTCCCCCATTGAAATTCAAATGCAGTTTCTACACGTGTATACCAGTTCTACCCGTGTTATGTTTTTCCATCATTTGTTTTAACTTGAAACAAAAACCGTTTTGATGTTAACATAGTTTCTGAGATAAAAATTTCCGTTAACTAAATTTAATTTGTTGTTTTTATTTATTATTTATTTAGTAAACTAAAATTTATAGGCTTTGCTAATGTTGTCTCAAACTTAAAAAAAAGAGATATTTCAGAAAATATTTATATATTTTAATGTTATTGTAGCAAGATACTTCTGACTTAATATTATATTTTATTTCATGATTGAAGGTCATGTTATTAAATAGCACAACAATCAAGGGCCCTCTATATAATTATACTACAAATTTCTCGTTTCTGTATTAAAAAAACTCTTTTTCGATTTTTAGAAATGGATAATACACCTTTAAAAGTATTACTGACAATTTCCGTTTGGCCTGTTACAAGCAGTTGATTTATGTCGCGTGTGCAATGATAGATAAGGAACATTGTTGGGACTTTATATTAATATTTTAATATTAAACAAAGTCAGAAATCCTGGATTTCAGGCTCAAATCTAATAGGCTTCCATTTTGTCATAGGTTTTATAATACGTCAATATATTTCCATATGAACGGTTTAAGCTACTTGATGAATAATTATTTTAAGAAAAATGTATATTATATTTTGCAGTGAGATATTATTACATCGAATAAGCAAAATTTAATTAAAAGAAAAATGTAATGTAAAATTTAATGTAATATTGTAATTAAGAAGAAAGAAATTAAATGGTGAGAAAGTTAAGCAATTACACATAGCTTGTATAATTAGCACAATAGTATGCAGCTTCCGAAATCAGTATAGTAACAAAATCAGTAGATTCATCTTCGAAATGCAGTAGAACTCTTCGAAATCAGTAATAGTAACAGTAATCCTTGCAAAGATTTGAATATAAACATAATTGGGAAGTAATTACAGAAAGAAATAGATTAATGTGTACTTTATGCGGAAATAGAAAAAGGGGTAATAAAGTTGTTATATTTTCCTGGCTTTAATTATTTATTCTTATATAGAGGAACAATAATGAATTATTTATGAAAAAAATTTAAAAGAATTAAAAAAAATCGATATTTCTAAACTTTGATCGGCTCCCGCAAACCCAATATTGCCCCAAAGTACGTATTTCTTTTGGAGCCACTTGCACTGGTACCATTACCTAGGAAGGTATAAAAAATTTCGGTTAAAAATATGCAATAAAAGAAAGGTAGGTTTTCGGTTTTTAGGGAAGGGGAATATTTGTTTTAAAATGTTATGATATGCATGTACGCATATAGTGAACTTAATTTAAAGTGGGGTTATTTTTGCAAAATTTTAAGAAAATTGACCCCAAAGAAACTATTTAACCTATCACTGGAGATATTGATTCCAAACATTTATCGACTACCAGTTGCCCCATACAAACAAGTCTCTCTTCCAATTTTCATCTAAAACAGTTTATCCACTCAAACGTTATTAAGCTTCAAATACGCCAACACATGTATATACGTACGTACGAAGATTATCCCCACTTTTTTGTTTTTGGGGTCCTTGGGTTATGAAACTTTGAGAAATTAAAAAATCCATATTCCATTTTTTGAATGATTACCATCTTCAATCTTTGCAGCAAGTTTCCTTCTTGTAGCATAACTGTACCTATGATGCCAAGAAAGTAAAATCATATCTTAAACGCGCAATAAGAATTTTAAAAGAACCTTACTACCTTACTTATATAGAAAATACAAGAATCTAAGGATAGTTAGAAAAATTTATAGTAAATGTAAATTTATAAAAAAGTGTAAGTCTTTTTCTGAAAAAAAAACAAAAAAAACTTATGGATAGATATAAGGAATGCATAAACAATGTTATAATAAAATGTAAATCTTCACATGATTAAACCTCATAGAATTGTGTAAAGATTTATCATCTAGTAAAGTAATTGAAAATACTTAAAGCTGATTTTAATACACTAAAATAAGTTGTTTAAAAATCTATTTATATCCCGGAAGGAAGAAGAGAAGCCTATAAAGATTAGAATTGCCCAAGTGAGTCTAACTTATTCGCAAAAAAGTGGTCGTTCATCGTTATTTTCCGTAGAGTATCTATTTTTCTTTGAATTCAAGATCATTTAGGCAGTTTACAGCTAGAACCCTTCGGCGTATTACCAGACACACTGAGATTTATAAGAAAAAAATCAGGAAGAAAGGAAGAACAGGGATAGTTCAAAAGGAGTACCTTTAAAGATAGAATAATAATAAAAGATCAGTTATTTAATGACAATTATAATAACAATACTTTTAAAACTGGTCTTACGAAAATTAACTAACCATTATTCCCCGTTCTATAGCGCTCCAGTCTGTTATTTTTAGCTGCGCATTTTTTTTAGATAGCTAACATAAGAGAGAATTTAGACCAATTGGGGTACATACCGACAAATCGTAAAAAAATCGCCAAACATTGAAAAATGTATCCAAGATTAACATTAGTATCTTCATAATAATAAAATTCGACAATAACTCCAGGAATTTAGCCAAACAGCTCAAATGGATACAATAGCGCCGGTCGCTATTGGCACTGGTACTTCGATATCGGTCCGGTTTGGTTAAAATCTACAGTACAATGCCCCGTAGGGTAAATAAAATAAATTTCCATTTTTTTGCTACCCTAAATTTCCTAAATGAATTCAACATTGTTATAGAAACCAATTTCAACCAAAGTTTAAGAGCAAATTTACATTAAAAAAAAATCAAATATTACTGTTAAACCATACCTATTTTTATGATATACAATTTATTGACAATGCAATCATTTTAACCGGGCCAAAGTATTACTCAACAATATCATAGTAGTTTTTAAGGTATTAAAGCTCGTATAAGCCCCATTCCTCTGAAACCTTAGCGAATTTACACGAATTATATTTCCCTTTTTGAATAGCTCTAAACCCATCATTAGTAAAATATAGATGCTTGAAACTACGTGAGGCGTAATAAAAAAAAGTATCTAAAAAGATAATAATCGAAAAAAGTAAAACAGTTCTCAATGAGAAATTTTTACACAGTAAAACCACATTTTAAAAGATTATTCCTATTCTTAATATAATTTTTTATTGTACTGATCTCCTAAAATGAGTAACTGAACGTTTAAAGCCGCGGTATTACTACAGGCCACCCGACATTATCGAACGCTTCAGAGGTATTCAGAATATTACCCAAAATTAAGAGTATCGGCTTGTTCTAACTTTTCAGAATATATCACTAGAAACTCGTTTTTTTCCGTCGCAAAATGCTAGCTGTTCAGCTAGCATAAAAAGTAGCATTTATTCTACTAATGATTCGTTTATGCATCACAATTAAGTAGTGATGTAGATCCAAAACATATTGTGAAATGTAGGCTGTTGAATGAAATACATCTACGTTAGATGAAAAGAAACGTTCAAAAAAAAAAAATCCATTGCGCAGCCTCACTTTAGATTAGCTTATTGAAAGTGTACTTAATGCCGAACTAGAATTACATAAAACAAATTATGATTGTGCATATTATTGAGAAAGTATAATTCTGTAACAAAATTACAATTAGGCAAATTATGTATATTACTTGCATATACGAGGATATATATATATATATGTCGGAGAATAAAGTGCAGTGGAGTATCTTCCGACAAAACGTTTTAGTAGTTTTAAGAAATGTATTATTACTAGTAATATTTTGTAAAATAAGGTTTAAATTGTTTTATTGCGGTAGGCTTAGGCTAGGTAGGCACATGGTTGTCAACGTAGTCGGGATCCCAGGACGATAGGGGTATCATAAAATTAATAAGGAAAAGGAAATATGCAGTAGGTATATTATTTGAGAATATGGAGAAAGGGTAGTCTTGCTTTGGAACCCAGATCGAACAGACGTCCTGGTGATCGCGAATTCGTTATTTCCCTGAGCCTCGGTCTATCGCAAGTTGTTTTAATATTATTTGAATTCTAAATTGAATTAATCTTATATTGTAATTCGTGTGCTACTGAGTTATTGATAAGTGATAATTATCATTTGTAATTATTTCATTGTACGAGTTATCTACTCATTTTTATTAATTGAACTTTATTGTAATCTGATATATTCTCCACTTGTAATGGTGGGAATGAGTGAAGCACAAAACGTTGAATCCCTGACAAATCTCCTCGCCTCTCCGACATCAGAAGTGGGATCGTCTCCATCTGGTCCATCACCTGATCAGTGGAATACATTGTTTGAGTTTATGAAGTTTTGTATGCAAAAGCCATTATCGACAAAGAAAAGTGTTGCGTTACCACGATTTAATCCAGAGAGTGCGGGATCGGATTCTGTTGCTTGGTGCTCTGCAGCAGAATTGTGTCTATTAGAAAATCCTCTTCAAGGCAGTGAATTGATATCTGCGCTTAGCAAAGCTTTGGAAGGTTCAGCAGCCGTAGCGGTCCAGGGAACAACAAGGAGAATGGTAGCGTCGAACGCCGTGTGAATCTTTGCACAGTTGCAGCTCCTACTGGTATTCTAAACCATCTTGGTGAGTCGTTTCCATATTGTTTTGATTCAGGAGCGGAATGCTCATTAATAAAGGAATCGATAGCGATTAAGTTTTCTGGACGTAGAATTAATGAATTAATAATTTTGAAAGGCATCGGAAATGTTGTAGTAAATTGTAGCATGCAAATTTTATCTATTGTAATTATGGATTTGTTTACATTAGAGATTCTTTTTCACGTTGTCCCAGATGAATATTTGAGTTATAATATTTTAATTGGTCGAGAAATTTTGAGCTTGGGTTTTGAAGTAAATATTCTCAAAATAATTTTAAAATCTGTAAATCTAAAGTAGTAAATGAATGTAGTAAATTCGAAATTATAAATTTTGATAATTGCAGATACGATAGAAGAAGCGTTTGAAAGACTTCGAGTGGTATTAAAAATTCTTATAGTTGCGGGATTCTCATTTAATTTTTCAAAATGTTCTTTTCTCAAAACATCTGTTTCATACCTTGGGTATGAGATTCAAGAAGGACAAGTTCGTCCAAACCCTCGTAAAATAAACTCTTTAACAATGTTACCCGCTCGAAGGACCGTTACTCAGCTTAGACAGTTTATTGGCCTTGCATCTTATTTCCGACGGTTTGTCCCTAAGTTTTCACAAATCGTGAAACCATTATATGCTCTTACCTCAGGTAAAAAATATATTGAGTGGACTGAGACACATGAAAACGCCCGACAAAAAGTAATTCATACTTTGACCAACGAACCCGTCTTAATTATCTTTGACCCGGATTACCCTATAGAACTGCATACCGATGGGTACGGAGCAATACTCATGCATAAAGTAGACGGTAAAAATAAAGTTATTGAATACTTTAGTAAAAGGACAAGCCCAGCTGAGTCCAGGTATCATTCTTACGAACTGGAAACTATGGCCGTTGTTAAATCTATTAAACATTTTCGGCATTACTTGCATGGACGACAATTTACTGTTGTAACTGATTGTAATTCATTGAAATCTTCTCAAAATAAGATTGATCTTAATGATAGAGTCCATAGGTGGTGGGCTTATTTACAGGCTTTTCAGTTCGATATAGTTTATAGAGACGGCAAACGTATGTCGCACGCGGATTTCTTCTCTCGAAACCCTTTGTCCGATTTACCAAAACAGGTTAATAAGTTTAAAATAGGAGATCACGTTTTGATTAAGAACGAAGAACGTAATCAAACGAAACTCGATAGGAAATTTAGAGGTCCATTCGTAGTAACAGAATTACTTGGTACCGACAGGTACACACTAAAATCTTTAAGTAGTAATAGAAGTTATAAGTATAGTCATGATAAGTTGAGAGAAATGCCTGAGAATTATATTCCTAATGAGTTGGATGTTTCCTCGGACAATGAAAGTTGTGCCGAGGAGACTGTTGATGTTGGTCCTGAAACAGGGACTATGGTTTAAAAAGAGACCACCAATGACGCAATGCACTAATGGCTGGCAGCAGGTCGTGGACCTGGAATTTTTATTTTTCGCACATGCATCAGTGTGTAGTCGTAACTGCAAACTAAATTAGTGGCTAATGTTAGTTTGATCAGGGCGCGATGGGCACCTGATGATGTGTCGGGCAGGTAGTTGTGGCAACTACAGAATATGTATGATACTGTATGTGGCATACAGGGTAGCCTAGAGATAGTGCAGAGGTCTATTGGTGGAGGAAATAAAATCTTATTTGACAGTTAACTGATAAGGAATAATGATTGATGGCTTTTCGATCTCTTGAGTACTGTACGATGACTATTTAGGATAATGAATAATTAATGGATTTCTGTTACTCGAGAGGACTTCTGAATCTATCTTTTGTACTTTAACTATTGTAAAACGCTTTATAATGACCGAGGTCAGTTGAAAACAAAAATTAAAATACCACTGTAACTCAATGTTTTAGATACACCCGAGGGCGTGTGATTGTCAGAATGGCCGTGTCGGAGAATAAAGTGCAGTGGAGTATCTTCCGACAAAACGTTTTAGTAGTTTTAAGAAATGTATTATTACTAGTAATATTTTGTAAAATAAGGTTTAAATTGTTTTATTGCGGTAGGCTTAGGCTAGGTAGGCACATGGTTGTCAACGTAGTCGGGATCCCAGGACGATAGGGGTATCATAAAATTAATAAGGAAAAGGAAATATGCAGTAGGTATATTATTTGAGAATATGGAGAAAGGGTAGTCTTGCTTTGGAACCCAGATCGAACAGACGTCCTGGTGATCGCGAATTCGTTATTTCCCTGAGCCTCGGTCTATCGCAAGTTGTTTTAATATTATTTGAATTCTAAATTGAATTAATCTTATATTGTAATTCGTGTGCTACTGAGTTATTGATAAGTGATAATTATCATTTGTAATTATTTCATTGTACGAGTTATCTACTCATTTTTATTAATTGAACTTTATTGTAATCTGATATATTCTCCACTTGTAATGGTGGGAATGAGTGAAGCACAAAACGTTGAATCCCTGACAAATCTCCTCGCCTCTCCGACATATATATATATATATATATTTTTGTGTGTCTCTGAATTCTAAGGACATAACCATGTACAGTTAGACACCCTTATGCATACTGTATATTTATTATGTACGTAAAATATTTACTGTAATATAGTTATACAATACATATATATATATATATATATATATTTATATATATATGTATTGTACATCAATAATATAGATATTACTAACATAAATCTTGATGAAGATGACATTGAAATAATAAATTTAGGATTTAGTCATAATATACAAGTACGGTAGTTATTAAAATACATAAAAACAAATATACTGGTAAGCAGATACTGAAAAATATATAAACTAAAGAGTAATGAACAAAATTTAATAAAAAGTAATCTAGCTTCATATATAAAAGGAAATATGAAAGAAAGGGTTACAATCTTAATGAAGAATTTAATAACTTTCAATATAAATTAATAATAACAAACAATCTCATCTTTATACATTCCTTTTTTTTAGAAAGAAAAAAAGCAAAATATCGACAAATTTTAAAAACCGATCGACAAATAAATTTTGATAATGAACTCCAAAAAATCTTATACAATAATAACTTAACGATGGCAGTTTAAATAAACATGTAATAAAGCTTACTATTTATACTTTTTAATAGTTTTAACATTTTATACAAAAAATATCTCTGTTGAAAAATTGAGAAACTGTGACTGAACACCTTTTTTTCGTGAACCTTTCATAAATACAGCATAAATGATTTTAATAAGTTAATGCTTAAAATTAAATCTATTGCTACAATGAAACGCATACATAACATTAAAGCCTAATTTACTTACCATATAATTTAAAATAAAATATTATTAACATTTAAAAAAAATACTTTATTAATTTTAATATTATATATAAAATAGATAAAAATTTAATTGACAATAAATTCAACGGAAGTATTTATGGTAAAGTAGATGTTTGTAAAATAAAATTATTAAATTCAAACTGTAAAAAAATTAAGAAGTTATGACCAGTAGAAAAGTCATACAAAATGTTATGAGAAACGTTCGCAAGCACATCAATATATTGCATAAAAAATCTAATTTCATGGATTACATTAAAATCATTTTAACACTTTTTCTAAAGTGAATTAAGCAAGAATAATATTAGAGTATGCTAATGTTGATATTAGAATATTGCTACTGGTATGACAACATATTAATATTGTTAGTAATAAGAAAAGTGAAAATCATACTCTTGAGAAATTACACGTAATAAAAAATACAACAATAAATGAAATCAAAAATTTGACAATGATAACTGGTTCAAAAAAATTATAATGTTGATTAATAATACATTTCTGATTTAAATTACAAAAAATAAACAAAAACAATCAATCCAATATCTACAAAAAGATATAATACTAATATTACTAATATGAAATATTTATACCACCGGTAGCTGTATAGAGAAGATGTAGTAGAAACGATGTTTCCTAACTATATTTTTAATTTTTTTTTTGTTACTTTTAATATACACATTTGATGAATTTACAGATAGAAGAATGGCCTCTCATCAGATAGTTCTGCCTCTCATCTAGAGGATTCGGATTCGAGTCCGGGTTAAACACGAGATTTATCACACGCTAAAAATTCGTTAACATTTATATCAAACCGTTATTGGGAGTCAGAACGTTGCTGTTGTATAAATAAGCAAATAAATATATAAATATACAATTGATTCAAAATTACACGGTATTATTTCAAGGCTTTTGCGATATTAATAGTAAACGATTAAACAAATATTTCCCCATTTCGCCTCAAGGATGAAAGGAAGTCATTTTGAAATCTTTTGCACACAACCTATGGGGCAAATTTGAAGTTTAAATAGCCGTTAAACAAAATAATATTTCCACCAACATTATTAGAGGATTTAATTTTGAAAAATAGAAGTAAATAATTCACAAATTATGTTATCCTGATAAACTTTTTTTTTTTTTCTCCGTCGATTTCCCCGCCCATTGGAGGCGGATTCGCGACCAGGCATAACCTCAGCTCCAATGGATGCCATTGCCTCAAAGTACCTTGGAAGTGCATAAGGCCCGCCCAGGCAGTCGGGACTCGGTTTTCCTCGCTTGCCATGTCTCAAATGAGGGGATCCCAAAAGTTCTCCTGGGACTCCGGTCTTAATGCCTCGCCTCTAACGAGGAACCCCAAAGAGATCCCTCGCCGGGACTACGGTCTTACTTTCCATCCAACGGCACTGCAGGAGAGTCCCCACCTGATCACTGAACATGAGACGCCGAAGCCTCCCACCCCTCCCGGATGAGGCTGTTCCTTGCAGATACTACAGCGCAGCTGTGTACATATTCATGGTGCTAGTGTAGGTGGGCACCTTACATCCTCGACCTCCGGGTACATGCCCGTGCGATCGACATGACAGACAGCGAGGTTGCTGTGTGCAGTCCCTCCTCACGTGGCCGGCCATATCGCAAGCAAAACAATGATCAATTCGGTCAGGACAAAGATAAAACTTGGCCCTATGTCCCACACCCTAACACCAAAAGCAAAGATCATTTGAGGCACGTCGAGCCACCCGGCAGGCCATCCAGCCAACGCGGATGCGCCTGTCGGATAGTAATTTCTCCGCAAGAAGAGGTGGCACGGCCAAAGTGACCACCTGTGTTGATCCGTAGGCCGGCCGCACGGACAGAATTTCTACGGACACTGACTCTCCAATAACCTTATGAAGTTCCTTCATGAACTCATCCCTCGTTGTAGGTTCGTCTAAGTCCTTGACACCAACATGAGTCCTCCTGCCACCTTTACCAGTTAATGCCGCAGTGGTGCCCTTGAACTTCTCCACAATGTTTCTGCTGAGTTGTTCTGCAACACCACCATCAGCATGCACCCGCCGACAGTGTCAAAACTCCTCACACAGGCTCCGCTCAGTATCTTAAATTATGACCCGTGGTCTTCTTAAAAGCCTGGGGTCAACCTTAACCTCAAGCTTCTTTACAGCCGGAGACTCCGTGATGACTCGGACAGTCTCCTTATTGTCAGCAACCACTAACATCCCTTTGCTGCTCTCCTTTATGTCCCTGCTATGAAGGTCCTTCCGGTTACCGCGAAGGGCAACTTGGAAGTCCCGTTTAAGCTCTTGGCTCTTGGTCTTCGAGCCCTTCGTCCAGTTTACGAACAGTACCTGTGGCTTCTTTGCCACCTTGCTGGCTTCCCGCTTGTTTTTAAGGACGTCAGCGTAGCACCTGAGGTGCGCTGTGGCCTGAACAACGTTTGGTACCACCTTGACTTCCTTGGGCTTAGAAGCAAGGATTCGAAGCCATCTGCCAAAGCCACCACCGCATCTTTAACCTTCAATAACCTCTAGCATGATCTTCCTCGTCCCAATGCTGACGCCGCCGGGAAGGGAAAGAAACTCCACAAAGTAATCCAGGCCCTCCTGGACCACCTTAGCCAGCGGGGCAGAACTGCTAGGTCTGCTCTTCGCCTTGCGAAATTCATCCACAGCCGGAAGTGTTTTGACCCGGGCGGGTTCGCCCGTGTTCATCGCGCTCAACTCAGAGAAGGTTGATGTCACAGGCTCCAGGTTGCGCTTCTGCCAGGACTTTCGGACCTCCTGGAGACCTTCCATGACCGAAGATTCTCTAATACACTAACCCTAACAGACTAAACGAAATTCTTGCTGTCTTCCTCCTATTGTACTAAGTTGGGCAAGCCCACAAACGTGACAACTTCCTACAGCGAGGCGGGCAGCCGAAGACTTTGATATTCTCTTGTTACAGTTCGTACCTGTAGCGTCCAACGTATGGCAAGAAACCACGGATTACGGCTCTCGCTCTGAAAAGAGCGCGAGTAGGACTAAAGGGCCGCTACCCTTTACTCGTTACGAGGACAATGACCAGCAGTCGTTGCCCGGTGGCATCGTTGCCACCTGTCAGCTGCGATGAGGCGGGTACGCGTCGCACAAATCCACACCAGTCACCACCGAAGAAATTAGCAAGGATGAGTCTAAAATACAATAGTGCTAACTGTGTCTGCAGTCTGATAACCAGTTAAGCCTTGATACTTCTGGAAGGTACACACACGACCAGCAGCCAAAAGTTACTGATAATAGACAGATAGTCACAGAACTCTGGCAACGCACTCAAGGAGACCAAAGATGCTCTTCACCCACAGTGTCATCGGACGTAGTCGGAAGAGACGGTAAACCTTCCCCAAGGTCTCTACTGGTCGAGACTACCGGATTGACAGTCTTCCGCCACCGCCGAATCGACTTGATAACCTTTCATTTACTGTTTAGTAAATTTACGTTTCAAACAAATTAATTTATTAGCGTTTTAACAAAACACGATTTTTGTTAAATATACTGATCATTTAAGAAACCGTGCTGTTTTGTGAGTAAATTATGTTTATTCTTAAATTACTTTTAGTTCTATTTTTTTTGCAATTTTAAGTAAAATTACACATTTTTTAACCGGCGTGCTTTTTTAAAATTCGTGATAAAGTGAACTGGAACACTTGTTCTTTTAATATCATTAGTTAATGGACATAATTTTTCTTGTAAAAATTTTTTTAACAGTTACTAACATTTGCCTTACACATTACAACTCCCAATTTATTAGTTTTTAAACAAATGTAGATAATAATAGAAAAGGTAATTTGTAATAAATAAATGTTTGTGAATATATTTTAAAAACACCGTTTGAAGGGGCTTGATAAGAGGGTTTTATTGTTTGTAAAGGCATGGTGAAAGAGCCGATTGCTGTTTCAGTGCGAAACAGGGAAGTTCCGTTTCATCTGAAGATTCATCAGAACATTGTCAACATTTCAAGTTAATCTTATGTTAAGCTTCTTATTGATTTACCTTTACCTGAAAATCGTTATAAGCACTTTTGTTTAACCAATTTTGTGCAATCGTTACGCTTATTACATTCATCTATATTATTATGTAGTTGCATATGTAAATTCTAGAATATAAATTTTATATTAACGTTTAATTTACATCTATATATTCATTTATTATGTCAATGCAAATGAAAATGTAACACTCAAACTCTCAGGTCAGTTTTTTTTGGTTAATTTCTAATATTCAGAAAAAGTTAAACATTTTCATTATGTTTTCATAAATAAAATAAAAATCTATTTCCACTAGAATAACATATTTTCGGTATTTATATAATTATTTACCGAATTGCATTAAAAGATTTTATCTTATTATTTAAGAGAAATTCAAAATACGTTTATCATTATAAAATCGTTAAAAAATTGAATAGTTAGTGCGCGCTTGTACGTGCGCATGTGAGCGCGTGTGCATCCACAAAAACAGATAAATATTTTAATTACTAACAGTTGTATATTTTTCAGCATTGCTGTGGTAGTTAGTAGAAAACAGGTGTTATCGCATATGCTGACTATAAAACGATAAAATGACTTTAATAGGAAAGGGTGTATTATTGTTGTTATATTTTACTTTTTATCGCTTAACCGGATACAGGATTTTCGGCCATTGCTTGTTGAGATAGGATACTACCTGGTTTATAGTGATGTAAGAAAGGACGTGGTGCTGAGATAGCCTGTATCTCCTATTGTGCGGCTGGACGTGATCGGAACGGCTTTTCTTCTGGCCTCCACTTTGCATAGAAACGCTGCTCACATTTTCCACCCCTTACCCAGGTAGCAGCCGCCCTGGGCAGAAACGTAATTACTGCATAGAAGATCACGGTCTACGTGCGTACTTTGGTGAACTGAAGGTAGTGTTAGTTAAATCCGTAGATAATAAAGTTTATCTGCTTAACGTAATCTGATAATTATGAAATACTACAAGCAATTTTCTACAATTAATGCCGAGTTTCATAGTTTAATATATCATTTTAGTGAATAATGAAGTCTAAACTTTTACGTTGGGATTATTCATTCATAATTGCTACTTACGTACTTCATTTATTTTAAATGATTTCTTTAGTATTCATTGATTAATGTATTGTTTAATAAAAATAAAATTTTATTTCAAAAGTTTGAGAACTACGGTAGTAATTTCTATTTTTCTGTGTACGACAATATTAACAAACTCTTTTTTAAATTTTTTCTTTTGATTTAATTAGAGCTTATTTGGTTCCGTTCTTAACTATCCGTTGTTAAAAACCTTCTTGAAAGTGCACTCCTTCAAAAAATAATGGTAATAATTTTTGCATTTGAAAGAAATATGAATGTTTAAAAGTTTAACAGTAACGAGTATAAAAAATTTAGATATTTCTTTAAGTTCTTGCAGGTACAACATAAAAATCGTTTTGGTGGAACAGTTCACTTTATAATTTTGAAGGTACAACCAACCAAAACAAAAAGATATTTATCTGAAGAAAAAACTACTCTTAAATATTTTAATTTAAATTAACAATTTTTAAACAAATATTTATATCAATAAAAATAAAAAAGACCTTTAATTATTTCTGTAAAAGGTATAGAAACTACGAGGAAACAGACAATAGTAACTAGGAATACGATTTCTCAAATGTTATGATTAGATTTATTCTATTCCAATTAAATTAGCGTTGTTGCTATAAGCCGACCTCCAGCACTGATCGGCTACTTGTTGACTTTCAGTTAGACGTTTTGGCTTTCAATTTTAGTCTAGCTTGTAATTTTTTTCGTCATAAATATCTAGTTAATGTACGTATATATGCTTTTAGAACCATAGAGGCAGTAGGCAACTTGCATCACCAATCACGCCCCGAAAATGATATACCATTCTCAGAAACAATAAGCATCTCATTCGAGGCTTATAAAGAAAAGTGAGAATCGAAGAGGTTAGAAAATGTACAGTAGAACACGTCTTGTTCATTACTGTTGGTCTTATCCACTTTTTTAAATCAAAGTTATTTTTTAAAAACGAAATACAAATTTAATTAAATATTCCTCTTTTTTTGTTTTAATTTCTGGAGTAAATAATTTCTGGAGACAGATAAATAATTTTCAGTACTACTGCTCAAAAATACCAAAAAATTATAACAGATAAAAAAGTTCTCTATTTTAGTTCTTATGAAACAAATTTTCTCTTAAATAATTTCGAATTAAAATGTTTATCTTAACTTCATATAAAAGTTAATATAGTTAACTGGTACAATCGAAAATGTATAATTTCCCTTTTCAATTTTTATGATAAAAGCAGCTGGAAATTGCTTTTTTGCAGCTTGTTTTTCCCAAATTTTAAAATAAGTAGTGGAAGAAATATTACCGTGGATTTTATTTCCACATCATTGGCAACTGATTAGTATGCTTGTTCAATGAATGAATACGCCAAATATTGTCAACAAATCTGCTTAACTTTCCGACTGTTTTCATAAATAATAAAGTTTCCTATCTTCCCGGGATGAAGTTGAAAATTATTATTCATGTTACCCTTTAAAGTTTGTTTTTTTATTCAAAAATTCTTATTTATTTACTAAAAATTAATTAGGAAAAATAAAATTAATAAAATACCTTTCTATAATAACTCGTTAAACTGGTAAAAATAGCACTAAGTTTGAGTTGCTATGATATTTTGAATTAACGTATCGTGAATCATTATTGTGTATCAGCGCAAAGATAGCTCGTTATATTTAGTACTAATGTAGTCATCGTCGGTATTCTCTAGCGCAGTAATTCTCAATATTTTTAGCTCCAGGATCCCCAAAAAGTAAAAAAAAATATATAATGAATATTTACACCCTCCCAACCCAATGAAACTTAGTTAAAACTATTTTGCTGCGTTGATAGTGATGGGTATGAACATGCATGTACGAAGTGTTTAAACATAAACAATTTTTAGGTTTCAACTTTATTTGTACGTGATCCTTGTAATTTGGTTTGCTTGCATAATATTCGCCGTGAGAGCCTCGTATTCGAACATGCATATGATATATTTGAACATGTCCTACCTTCAGCAGTATAAAAGAGGAGTAATTGATTGCAGAACGTCAGTTTAGTTTCAAGTGCTAAGCATACGTCTTTATTGAAATTTCTAAAAGCGTAGTTTAATTGAAGTTTCGGTTTTTTCTGTGCTGTCAAAACGGTGTAATTGTTTTTTTTTCTCATTAGATGATTCTTATGTAAAATGCATAAACTTGTAAAGAAAATTAAGTTAGCCATCTATATCCAATGAACCGATTGGTAAAAAGACAAGATTGTAAATTTGATGACAGTTATTTAGATTATGGTTATACCTAATTGGGTGGAAAGCCACAGTGCATTGTTTGATTTCAAATCCGCTCCGATGAAAGCATGAAGCCATCAAAATTAATTTGAGACTTGGAAAGTAAATATCCTCATCATAAAACCAAGCCTTGGAATTTTTCGAAAGAAAATTACATATATTGAGAAATCAACAAGTTTCAGTTTGTAAATCAAGCCATATTGATAAAGTATATTTGAAACATCTTATCTCGTAGCATTAAGGTAAGATGTCCAAATCCCATACAATGGATCTATGAAAAAAATAAAAGATCGTCTTATACTAAAGACAGTTTTTTACTGTGATGGACGTATTGCTCCTTCACAGTTATGCCTTTGCCGCATAAAATGTACCGAGAAATCTAAAAAAAACTCTTTGTAATGCTGTAAAAATGGTTAATTTTATTAAAAGTCGACCATTACAGAATAGGCTGTTTGTTAAATTATGCGGTGAAATGGGCGGAAAGGAAGTAATCTTTCCATTTCCATACAGAAGTCAGATGGTTATAGCGGGGTAAGTGTTAACCCGGTTATTGGAATTGTGAAATTAATTAATAATATTTTCCCAGGATAAACAAAGCGATTCTCAATGTATTTACAGAATAATGAGTATATGTTGTTGTTGGCTTACTTAGCTGATGTATTTTTGCATTTAAGCGAATCTGAATTTACAAGGACGTGATAAAAACATTTTATTAATGACAAAGTTCATACTTTCATTTAGAAGCTTCATGTCTGAATTACTCACTTTCAAAGCAAAAGTTTTGATATATTTCCACTCACTTCCGATTATATCGAGAAATATTTGGATGAAGAAGACACCACAGTTTGTATAGCGTGATAATGCACTTGCCCTGAGCTGAAACATCAATTGGCGGAGTATTTCTCGAAAGATAAAAATTATTTTTAAAGAGATGGGTACTGAATCTAATTAGTGAAAATGTTGTTGCAGAAATTAATTTATCAATTGAGATTCACGACCAGCTCATAAAAATGTCTGACGATAAAACTTTACAACTAATATTCATTTCTGAAGATTTAGACACGTTTTGGCTTGTTCGTCAAAGTGAATATGAAAATATAGTCACAGAAGTACTGAAAATATTAATATCTCTTTTGCCACGTCTTACCTCATGAAAAGGGGTTTTCTTTTATGGTTGCACTAAAATCTAAATGTAGGGATCGTCTTTTATCACTTGAAAATAATTTGCTATTGTTTGTTATTAATGTAGACCCGAATATGGAAAAAGTTTTAAATGAAAAACAAATCCAACCATCTCATTAATTTATTTCATTACATTTGATTTAGAAATATAAAATGTTTATAACAAATTATATTTTTTTATCATAAAATGATTTCAATGATTTCATTATCGTTTACTTGTAAAGTTGTAGGCTAATTTTGCGAGATCCAAGTTGAGAAACGCTGCTCTAGCTGCATAAAAGTCCTATACGCGCATAGCTAGCCTGTGCAACGGACTAGTAAAGCACAACTTTCCCCTTATTCAGTGGAACATCGTCGTAAGAAATGGATTTTTCATCTGGTTGTAATCGACCCTCGGCGTAAGGCAAACGTTTTGGCGATGAGCAATTAAATATTTTGGTGCAGCCAATTCGCATTTAGACCCGATTCTGGTGATCTGATGCAGCCAGAGCCATCTATTACAACCCAGATCTGGACTGTGGAGACGCAAGACAGAGGCCACTTTCAGCACTCATAGTTGAATCACAAGATGATCCTGGTCTTTATACAAAGATTATATTTTATTTAGAAAAATCAAATAGAACAAATTCGTAATTTAGGATTGACACAGTAAGAAGTTTGAAAAATTGTTGAGCTTATATTTTTTGGAATAGGTATACTCAACCGATTCATAATCGCATACAAAAGTTATTGTTAGTGGTCCATTAAAACGTATTCACAGAGATATATACAAATATTTTAATTTTATTTCTTTTAAATATAATTTCAATTGTACACCTTTTTTTATAAGCTGACAAAAGACATAGTAAAATTTTTATATAATCCATTCAGTATTTAAAAATTCGTCATTATTTTTCCACTCTCAAATGTGTTTTATAAAAAATGCAATAGATCAATCTTGGACCAGTTACCGCATCAGATTTGTAGGTTAAAATCTAAGTAGAGTCCGACACACGCACCCCCGCATACATGAATGCATCGTTCAAAATTTTGTTAACAAGAATTTTGTGTTTTTTTTTTTTTTTTAATTCAGTAGGTATCATAACGTGAGAAATACAAAAATCCGGGAGGGATCTTTTTAAAGCGGTACAATTTTCTTGTTTTCATTTCACAATGATTTTAAAATCAGTTAGCATACGAAATATATATTTTAAAATTATTTACATAGTCATTTATGTAACCGAGAAATCATGGCCCTATTTAATACGATCTTTATGGATTTCGTCTGTTTGAAATTTGCAAGAAGGTTGTTTGCTATTAGACGGTTGATGTATGTATCAAAATTTTTCATAAAATTTTCCGCCTGGTTGAGAATACAGCTCGATGTAACTTTCTGATTTGAAAGATAATGGTTTAAAGAGCGATAACGGCTATCTTACTTTAAGGTAAAAACGAGTATTGTATGTGTTATTTAATTCTAAAAATATAAAATTAAAAAATTTCATTGGATAATTGTGCGGCCACTGTCTTTTTTTAGATAGGGGTGAGAGTTATTCTCTTAAAAATTTCATTAACCGGTGGAAGAGAAGTTTCTGTCACCAAACCTCCATCGTAGCTGACGGCTGAATACGTGATTTCAACACGACTTTTGACGCTACTGAACATCCTTCTTTGGATAGTATAGGCACTGCGTATTGCTTGTCTATACAAGCAATATGCAGTGTCTATACTGAAGTAGAAGTACTTTTGCACAACCATAAAGTAGTAGTTTTTGTTACCCTGGAAACAGTGTTTACGACGTTGCTCACTGCAAGGTAAGTTTTTTAAATGGCTAAATCTTGAACATTCAATTATGCATCGGTCAAACTTATTTTTTTCGTACACTGTTATAATTCTCATTAATTTTGTTTCGTTGTAGCCATTTTGTTAAACTAAAAACAAAATGAGTAGTTCATAGAACTACTAGTTAAATGTTGAAACAAAACGGATGATCATGAGACGTATTGACCATCGTTTCAGCGCATTGTTCTACTCGCGAATAAAAGGATTATGAACTCATCACTTATCATGAATGCAGCATTCTCATCACTTTGCTTCTATGGTGTATTTTTGGAGTCAGTCAGTGTCTCTTACTTACACTGAATACAAGTTTGCGTTCAACCTACTCTAAAAAAAGACATCGAAGGAATTAAGGTTAGGTCACTGAGGAACTCGATTTATATTGTCTTGCAATTTAATCCAAAAAGGAAAATTTACACGCAGCTAGAATTTCAAAGCAATAGACTGCTTACCTAGCACCCGTGACTTCAAATAAAGGTGGCCAAATTATATGTTATCCTTAATCCATACCGAAATATAAATTTAAATGTTTCTTTTGAAAATATTAATGTTTTTTTTTTCACTAATAAGGTAATTTCTACACTGAACAAACAATGCTATAAACTTTGAATTATCATAAAGTCAAGACTACAATTTTACAATTTCATAATATAGTCATCATTCTCATTGAGCATATTTTCCACTCACTGCCAGTGGACACGGGAGAGAGAGCTCTCTGTCTTCTAAGTCTACTGGATCATAGAAATTTCTATAAAAATTGGGTGTGTTTACTTCTACGGGCTTTCTTATTCTTTCGTCATCATAGTTTCATTCTTATTGAAGAGGATGGCCTCTTGAATGAGGATTGTTCTTAACACTAAAAATTGCTTCAAATTTCTTACAAGTTATGCTTCTGTACTAATTGGAACTTTATCTTAATTACATGAACTGAAGTGGTCTGCTAGTTTACAACATAATTAATAATTCCATTAGTTTCCCTCAAACATATCAAGTCGATTTAATTTAAGTTAAATCTTTGAGTTTTTTGATAAAATCTCTTTGTCAATAAAATATCTTTTTAAGAAAGATTAGCCAAGTCAATAACTTTATTTATTTCAGTGCTCGAAAGTTACAAAATTAACACGAAGGTAGCAACCAGAAATGTCTATTAATCAATAGTGATTGATAGAAACGATTTGTTGTTCTTATTAAATTCATTGTATCCTCTCATGTACGTATTGCTTATGTTATAATGCGTTTTCAATTTAAAATTAAAAGCTAAAGTTAAAAATAATTAGCTTGACGTCGCGCGTCGTATCTGTAGCTGCCTACTGTAATAAATTTTGAGTAGCTTTACAATATGTAATTTAAATTTGATCTGTTGCAAGATAAGTTTCTCTTTTAAAGTGCCTTCCAATATAAAAAGCAGTTTTTAATATAAAATATTGAATTTTTGAAGTCAGAAAGTAAAATTAAATTTTTATTTTTGTTATTTATTTATGTTAGCTATCTTTATAAAGATGATTGCGATTCTATTTGTTGAACAAATGCTAAAGAATGATCAGTCTCTTTATAAATAGTCATTTTTTTCTACTAAACTTAAGCCATTAGACAAATAATATATTAGGTATGAGTAGTTAGATTGTCCCAGAATGCTTCAACTAAAACCATAAAAGTTATTAATTATATCTTGGATGATAGTATAATTTTTTCTCCGCTTTGAATTTAGCTTTTAAAAAAGCTACTTTGCCGGTGAACTAATTTATGAGTAATAAAATTAAGTGAAATTTCTCGCCCACTTCTCTTTAAATCTTTATAGTTTGTGAGTTGTTTACTAATTTAGCACGATTTATGTTAATAATAAGTTAAGCTAAACCTTTTGAAATCAAAATAAAATAGTAGTATCTAATTTTACGAAAGCTAGTAAAAACAAACGTTAAAATTTTCTTGCTTAGTCAAACAACGTTTGGCAATCATAATAAAAAATATGGTTAAGTCTTTAGCAATAATTATGTATTATTGTAACAATAATAGACATTCTCACAAAAAAATTGTATTTAACTAAAAGTAAGTTGGTTGGTTTCAAACTACTGTACGTATAGCACAAAAAGTTTGCTAAGTTTAATTTTTAAATGCAAGTCAGTAATTTTTAAACTATAAAAATTTCTATACTATTTCTATTACTAGTGTATGAAGCCTATATGAAAGTACAACATAAATTAACTAAAAAATAAAAAATAAAAATAAAAAAACTTTAAAAATTAAAAAAATAAATAAAATGTATAAATTTTTTAATTTGATTGGTTTTTATTTTACTCCAAATTGTTTATTTGTGTCGGACTTTTTGTTTAATGCAAATTATTTTCAATTGATAATTCAACAGCTAAATTTAATCTTGAAACATGAACTTTTACAGTAGTTAACAAAAATCATACTCGATAGTTGTTCAAACGTAGTATCTGTCAAATAAAGATTAAATCAACTTGAAAAAAAATTAAAAACAAAGAACAAACGAAATGAACGAATATAAAAACAGAAAAAACATTCAACTTGTTTTGCAATGAAATTAGAGATCATAACACAACGATATTACTTACCGATAATCACGTCACGCCACATTGTAACTATTGTAGATATTGTTCAAAATATAAGTTTAAAAAATTTAAGTAAAAAAAAATTACTATCACATTCTTATTTGTTTTTTTCTAAATCAAATTAGGTGTCATACACCAAAGATATTTTTGTAACAGAACAATATTTCAAATCTTTAAGAATGAATATCGTCCAAGAATGATTTTATGATATTGGTTTTTTTTTTGAGTGTTTTTGGATCTATGTTTTTCGAAACGGTTTAAATAGATCTTGCATTGTGTTCTTTGAAAAGTGCGATGGGCGATTTATCCATGACTTTAGCTAACTAACTAACTACAAAATCCATACTTCAAACTTAATTTTAGTTACTGATTTATCAGTTCAAAACAATTTGGAATTTACAAAAAATTCCGACACAAATAAATATTCTGGAGTAAGAGAAAAACCAATAAAATTGAAGAAATTTAAGCATTTTATTTTAATTTTTAAACATTTTTTACTTCCTTGTAGGAAGTAAAGGATATTGTGATCGCGAAAAATCACGGTTTTCTAATTTTAACCGTAATGTCCATTTTTACCATCCCTGAATCCATTTTGACTAATTTCGTCGTGACGTCTGTATGTACGTAAAAACAAATTTGGAATTTGGACTTTGGACTTTTTCTTAACTGCAGTAAAAGCCCTCAATGAGAACTTTTCAACGATATATCATAAGTGGTACTTGTTTTCATTGGTTCCAGAGCTAGAGCCAAATAACATTTTAATTAATGAAATATTTGGATCTTACAAGGGAAAGGCACATCGGTTTGAATTCGACTTCATTTCCGTTTTTTTTTTAAATTTAAATATATTGATTTATTAATAATTATTAACCTGTGTTTGTAAAAAAAAAAAAAAAATACAATAAATAATATTTCAATAATCACAATAAAAAAAATTATGAAAAAAAAAAACAGAAATTATTAGTAAAATAGAATTTTACGTACTTTTAAAAATATGGATAGTTAATTAATTGGCGTACAAAGAAGTCACGTGGTGTCCACGTCAGATTTTTTTTTTATAAGGAAAGAAAAACATAATTTTCTTTATTTTGAATTCTGTTTTTGATTACTTAACGTTGTGTATAGTTGTGTTTGTTGAAAATATTACCAATATTTTTTATTATTTTCTGTAATTGCCATAAATATATATTTTTTTCCTATGTTTTTTTCCTTTCCTACGACTTTTTGTTCTTTTTAATACAATTTTATTTTTACACGAAAAAATGATTTATTATTACCGATAAATATATATTTTTTTAAAGCATTTTGTATTGCACAAATGCGGCAACCATTATTATTCATTACTGATATGATTATAGATTTTACTTTGTTAAATCCTCTGGAGTCTGAATTGCAATTTATCAAACGATGGATCGTTGCTGAATCCATCAACGGTGGGAAGGTTAGAGTTATTGATACAACTTTTCTTATAAATTTGGTTAGTTTTGTTAGTGTGTGAAGTTTAGAAAAATTAATGGCATTTCTATTGCAGTTCTGAACTGTATCGTTTGGCAGTAGGAATTTAAATATTTTAAGAACAATTCTATTTATTTCTAATTACAGATTACTTGTCCAAAAAACTGCCATAGAAAAAAAAAATTTAAAAAGGATTCTTACTGGATGAAGTGTATCACCACCATTCAAAATTTAACAAAATTTTGACAAAAATTCTCAAAGAGGTAGAACATATTAATAATAATAAAACCTACTTTTTTTTATTAAAATTAGTTTGTTTTAATAGTGATTTCTAGTATTTTTGTAACATGACTTTTTTGTATGATGAAATTTAAAAACAATTATTAATTATACTTTCCAGAATGTTAAAAGATGAAGGCCTAGGTATATTACTGAACGCATTATCTGTGACAAAGATTGTTGTATAATTACTGCTTATAAGTTTATGTATAAGATTTGATTTTTTTTTTTTAATTTGTCACTAAGACTCTCAATATATTTTAATTCAATTATCTATTTCGCAATTATGTATGAAAGAAAAAAAAAGTTTATTTTTGATAAGTCGTATTGCAAATCTGGAATGAAACTTCAAACCCTTGTACTATTAATGAAATAAATACTGTAAGAGTAGTATTATAAGAATTGTAAGATGAACTTTTAATTTTATATTATTAGGCTAAGAGTTTTATGTATTATTTAAATTTAATTCTCTTTCATACGTGATAAGTGCTGGGTTAATTTATGACTGGATGCTTTAGTTTTTAATATATTTTTTTGCACTACTAGCTAACTATGATATACATTTTTTAGATGTGAACTAATATTTTACGTTTGCAGATTACCTTTGACAGGACTGCTGCGTCATTAATACATTTCATGTCAGAACGAAAATTGCTTAGTTAAGTGCAATAATTGTTTGAATTATTGTTGTTATGATAGGCAGTATTTGCCTTCAGTACGTCTATCTGTTTTGGTGACGGGAGTTGTTACAAGTACTGAGCGACTGGCAATATGTAATTACGGCACAATGAGACAAGGTGAGGAGAAGTAATCAAATTAATTTGCAGTACTTAGGACACGGAGGGAGAGTTAAGGGATGAAGTGAAAGTGAGGTCGTTTTTGCTAGCCATGAAGAGGGATGTTGAATGGAGGGACGAGTGGGAAGAATAAGAGGCGTCAGCTGCTGAGCGAGAGTTATCTAACGTCCGGGACGAGCTGTGGATCCTAGCGTTGACGCATCGCTCCATTACTTTCTTAATGAATCGCTCATTATGACGGAAATACGAGAATAGAACTTAGTTTACTAAACAGTCACTTCGAGCTGTAAGAAGATAAAGTAAGATTAAAGTTTTTAACCTTTAATTATTCCTTCCGTGAAAGCTGCTTAATTGTCATCGGTAGGATGAACAGACTCCTCTAATTTCTTTGTTCACTGTAATCAGTAAAAATGAAAACGGTCTTGAAGTGGCGGTATGTACATAATTTAATGACAGTGAAAGTATCAAGAGTGAAGCTTCTCAGTACTTTTCTTTTAGAAATATTTGTTTCAATGAGACTCGGTTGTTTATTTTTTTTAAATTTCATTTCCATGTGATCTCATTTCTGCAAAATGCTAATTATTTTCTATTGGTAATATTTGTTAGACGTTATTCTTAATTCAGAGTTCACAGTGCGAATTCTTTAAAATTATTAATTGTGTAAAAACACTTATTTGGTCTATACAAGTGATATAATCTTTACTACATTACTTTCAAGAAAATATTGTTAAGGTATGCATGAAAATTTATTATTATTGTTTATACTAACGAATTTATGTTCAGCTTTAGAATACAAATTTTCCAAGCTGTTATTTTGTTTGTAACTTCTGGTAATGTATTAAGGAAAATAGAGAAAAATTCCATTCCGGAAGAAATACCACAAAGATCCGTAAATTTTGGTAATGAATACTAAAAATGAAAACCGACAGCAATTGTTTTTCTATTAGTTTTTAGCGTGCGAACAAATTAAATTTTAATTTTTTCGTGATTTTTGCCTTGTAGATGTATAAATTAAGTCAATGGGGGTTTGGCTTTTAAAAGGTAAAATTTTTCACCAATAAAGCACCAAAACGTCTGCTGAGCGGTATTAATAATAGACGTCGGTCGAAGAATGGGTCTAGGTAGTACTTTCTGTCTTCTGAACAGAACGAAAAGATATCAGAGAATATTTTATCCCCCTGTTCATTACAGAACCTGGACAGAAGTCCCTTGCTGCTGGATATTTCTACTTGTCAGAAATTTCTTTAATTTTTTAGTAGCAGTAATATATTTATTTTTAGGTAGAAATGAACTGAGTTTAGGATTACTTTCCGATATTCTTTAGATAGTGGTTTTAAGTATTTTATTTGGGTTATTCCTTAGAATAGCAGATTAGCAAGATATTTTCTCCCGAGGTGAGTCCCTTCAGTCCGACCACTGAAGGCCTTTCGGTATGGTAGCAATGCGATTGTTGAGGTTTTAGTTTTGGAGGGTATAATCTTCTTTCCTTCGTGAAGCGAGTCTTATGTGGTGACTGTAGGCGGTCGCCTGTCTTATAATTGGGAGATGAAGAAAGGATAGGGGTCTAAATTTTGGACATTCTTTTCTTCATCTTCTTCGTCTTCTTTTTCAAATTCCAGTAGTCTGGGCTGGATTGAATATTCTGTAGCTGGATGGCCTGCTTGCTTCCTTCGTGTCTTCTTTCTTCTTTCTGCTTGACTTCCCGTGTTTGTTGATTGTAAATAATTACAAACACAACCTTTGACGTGAGTCCTTTAGGACTCACGTCCTAAAGAGGGCATTACAGTAAACAGTGACTAATAAAAGAACGTATTACAGATTGGCCTATGAGAATTAACCTAGGAGTTCACTCGCGATTCATCTTAAAGAAAAAGATTGACCATTTGTATAAAAAAATACAAATATATTTCTTCAGCCTCGGTACTGCACTATAATCTCTTAGCAGCTGATACATCCGTCTTTTGGATAAATTACAATTTTTGGCTGATGAACTCCTAAACTCTGAAAAAATTATTAAATGTTGAAGATAATTTCAAATCGTCACATATTTATAAACATCTATGATAAACCTCAGCGTATATTATTTAATCCGAGAGACAATATATACTAAGCAAATAATTGGCTCTAGTAGTAGATACACCGGTAATTTAAATGTTAAATTACTGCTGAAATTTATTACAGAATATATTATCGATTGTATTTCCATAACTTGGATGGGTTGGTAATAGATCATTTAAATCATTTTAATTCTTCGATAAAGACATTTAGGGACAATACTGAAATTTTCAGATGTTTTTTCCCGGAGGAGGAAGAAGCTCTATCAGTCCGTACAGATGGTAGGACATTATGATGCCGGATCCATCATATCTGATATTACACAGCATCGTGAGTGACTGTATTGCAAGAACCTGTTGCGATGCTTCGTCGAGACACCTGCCGTAGGAGTCCTGAGGCTATCATCATAGGCAGCTACCCCCCTCCAAGCAGAGGTACCTACTTACTAGCACCGCAGGTTGTTCTACGCTGGTACCTCTTCGTCTGACATCCTTCATGATCGAGATCACCATTTCCGTTACGGACGACCAATTCTCTAGACTGTGGAGCATGTTGATGACGTCATTGTCGGCAGTGATTTTTCTGTATACTTCTTTCTTTTAGCAGTAATGCTTTTTGAACACTTATCTCTTTGCGAGCCTCAGCGGCTACAGCTGAAGATCGTGTTTTCCGGTTGATCACATTGCACGCAATAAATGCACGCGTCGGACGAGCATCTTCCTCGGACGTAGAAGTAGGAGTAGAATGATCCGTGACCCATTAAAAATTAGGGCCATTTCAACATTCAACTTCTCCACTCTCTATTATCCCAGGGGCTCACGTGTCTAATCAACTGTTGGACCACCTGTCTGTTGTTGCGCTGTCCCAACGTTCTTGCCATCTGAGTATCAGCCGTTCACCCGCATAGCCGCTAAAGTGTACTCTCCAGCGCTCACACAACCTAATCGCTATCAGTTCAATGGTGGGGGGGGGGATGCCAGCCACATATGCAGCCTCCGCGGAGACTATCCTATAGCAGGAGACCACACTCAGAATTTTCTTGGACTTTAATGTCCGCTCCCAGACTGGGTCTCCGTATAACAATGTGGTCCGCGCCACACTCGCTAGCACCCTTCTCTTTGATGAACGTGGACTACCTACGTTTGCCATTACAAGGCTTAAGGCTACAATCGTTCTACCTGCATGTTCAGTCGCTTTCCTAGTATGGCACTGGAAACTAAGGCGACTTTCCAGCCAAAATACCCTGGTGTTTATATTTTTCAGATCTGAACTGATGAAGAGGGTATCGTTGAATGAGGTTTTTTATAATTATACCGGGAAACTACATCATTGAATGATGGAAAACATGTTTAAACAAATTATGACTGAGTAGGTGCTATATAAAGAAATTTTTTCTGCAGTCCTGAAATGATTTTCGCGGCTCTTGAAGAAACGCAATTTTGTAGTGGCTTCTTTGAAATAGCTAGAATGAGTGTTCATGTTCATTTTTTGTCGTACTTTATCTGTTTTGAGATAAGACTGAAAGAAGTGCTAGATTCCATAAATTGTTGTTCGGTCTGTTGAGTTCCTTATGCGCTTTTTTGTTAAAAATTTCCACATATCAAATTGGCTTAATAATTTAATAATAAAAAAATTTGTAATTTATTTAACTGAACTAAAATTTTGAATACTTTCCTGAATTGATTTTCAAGTTATAATAAATTTTTTTTTTGAAGTTGAATGATTTCTTTGGTCCTTTATTACATTTGATGATATTTGAAGATTTCTATTATTTTTTACTTGAAAAATTAGTAGAGTAGGTTAAATAGAATAAATGGTTGATTGACTGTTTTGCAAAAATAATATTTTGTTTAATTTTGTAGAGATACGTTCTTTTAGTGTCATTACTAATTAGGGTTTTCCCTAATTTTTGCTAATTATTAAGCGATAGAATTTTGTATTAATTTTTCCTGTGTTTTTCAATTCTTTTTTTTTTTTTTACTAATTTTATTTGTTTTTTTTTTAAAATTAACATTTATTTATTTATAAATCAGAAAGAGGAGACGCTCACAATGGCGGGGGGGGGGGCAGCATAATTCCCCTTACGTAGCCTGTTATCCTAGCCATTTAATTTCCCTATCCTATACACCATAATCGTCTAATATTACTTAAGATTAGTGATCAAAATATACTGAGAAGATTTATTTCCTTGCAACGTTCATTCATGAAATCTGGTTATAGGTAAATCCTCGATCCATAACTAGATACATACCTGAAATTCTTTGCTACAGGGAGAAAGAACAGCAGTCGTATCAGCGATGTTTCAATGGGATTTCCATTCAGCAAAACTAATAAGCAAAAGACGTGTTTGTGATCACTGAGTATCACCTTGTGACACATCTTACTTTTCACTGTTTATAAATTACCGGTTTCATTGAGCTATTTAGAGTTGCGGTTTTTCTTTTGCATCGAATTTTGTAAAATCTTTCCTATTTGATTTTTATCCATTTACGTTTTTTGGGATTGTTGGTGAAGTAATTTGATACGAAAAAATAATCAATCATTTTATAATTTTTTGTTCATTTTTGTTTTCGGATGCTCGTGATCATTTCTGTTGTCTGCTCCTTCTAATGATAAAAAATAATATGATAAATTATAATTGTAAATGAACGAATTATTATTCAGCAATAGTCTGTGTCTTTTTCAGTTAGTTAATTCAGTAAAGTATAACCACTTAAAAGTTTGCAATACAAATCTGCTATGAAAATCAGCCAGATTGCCTGAGTGAATCAAATATATTAGTTTACATCGGTAAAAATTTAACTGAATTTTGGAGAAAGAGATTGTTAAAATACGGAGTCTATTATCTACCAGATTGAAATATAAATAAAAAAAAATATGTATGCAATTAAAGCAACAAGTTAAATGAATTTAGAGTTATAAATTAATTTTATATGTTTCAGTTTTAATTTTATACACTTACACTGCTACTTTATACACTTACCCAAAAATAAAATAATAGATTCTGTCACGATTGATACTTCAGTAAAAAAACTTATAAGTTTTGGAATTCAAAATTAAATATAAAAAAGAGATGAATATTTAACTGAAAATGAAATTCGATCGTTTTGAAACAAGAAAATTTAGACGATTGAAAAGTGGACTTATGTGATTTAAAAATAGAAGTAGCAGAATTTATGAATGTGATAAATTCTTGTGAGTTACTGAATTGATAACATTGTGATTTCAAAAACCAATAAAAGTCCAAACAGGGTGAAAGTTACCATTACTTTTCACACTCCAAGTAATATGTTTTGGTGTGCGTGATATTAATAAGGAAGTAGTAATATCTGGAAAAGAAAAACGCATGATTTTATGGATGGAATCGCCGACAGAAATATCAAATATATGATCCAAATAGATGTTTTAGCTTCCATACAGCAGCCTGACTAAATAGCTGATCGTATGATTAAAGAGTATATATTTAAGTAGAGTGTACATTTTGAAAGAGTATAGTAAAAAATAACAAGAAGGAATAATTCAAAATATAGCAACGAGCATATATTTTTCTTGGTTTTTAATTAGTAAATAAGCTATGCTTTTGGCAAGAGTTTGTTTGTTTAATAGTAATAAACAACTGATATGTAAATTCAGCATTCATATTTATGACTACAATACAAGTCAAATTTTATTTTAGTTAAAATTACTTTAAGGATGGCGGTCATTTTTTAAAATTTGTACTTCCTGAAAATGTGATACGGAGACTATGGGATATATAAAAGAGTGGTTCTATTTAAAGAATACTGTAAAACATCGTATTTATGTGTTTCAGAAGTAGAATTAGAAATGTCTAATTCATAAAGGAGCATTTTATAATTAAATAAAAATGATAAAATTAAAATTGAAATAATTAAAATTGTTTATAATTTCAAACTAATTATAAAAAAAAATAATTTTATAATTTATTTTCCTTGTATAAATAGTTAATTTGTTTTTCCCTAAATTTTTTCTTAATTATTATTTGTACGGAATATATCGAAATACTTCCACGATATGTTAAACCCAAGCATTTCGTTTGATTTATCCGTCTAATTTCGGTAATTTCACTTTGTTTTTTGTTCAAGGTTCTGGAACCATAAAAACCTGATGTGGAAACATGACTTCCTTGTACACCTATTAAATTACATATACATATTTTTATATGTCGTAAAATTTTAAATCACTAATAACTTGTGATTTTTTTAATATTTTTTTGTTATTGTTATTATTGAATATTATTTATTGTAATTTTTCTTAGGTTAATAATTATTAATAAATCAATATATTTAAATTAAAAAAATTAAAAAAAAAAACGGAAATGAAGTCGAATTCGAACCGATGTGCCTTCCCTTTATAAGATCAAAATATTTCATCAGTTATGATTTTATTTGACTATAACTTTGGAACCAATAAAAATAAGTACCACTTATGATACGGGAATATCGTTGAAAAGCTCTGAGTGAGGAGTTATTACTGCAGTTAAGAAAAAGTCTAAAATCCAATTTTTTTTTGGATTTAGAGCTTTTTTGGACATTTTTGGTCAGTTGATTGCAATCAAAAAGGGAGGTGTTACAATTAGATGTTACAGCACTCCTAAATCCAAAATTTCATCATCCTACGGCTAATCGTTTTTGAGTTATGTGAGATACGTACGCACATTTTTTCGGATTTACGTACAGACGTCAACGCTGAAACCAGTCAAAATGGATTCAGGGATGGTCAAAATGGATATTTCCGTCGAAATCTGAAAACCCAAATTATTCGCGATCACAATACTTCCTTTAGTTCGTACAAGGAAGTAAAAATGAAGAAAATAATACGTCGGTTACATTTTGGTAATAAATATTTCAGAAAATTGCCTTTCAAAAGATAAGTCTTTTTCTTTCTTTTTCCTGTTTAGCCTCCGGTAACTACCGTTTAGATAATTCTTCAGAGGATGAATGTGGATGATATGTATGAGTGTAAATGAAGTGTAGTTTTGTACATTCTCAGTTCGACCATTCCTGAGATGTGTGGTTAATGGAAACCCAACCACCAAAGAACACCGGTATCCACGATCTAGTATTCAAATCCATGTAAAAATATCTAGCTTTACTAGGACTTAAACGCTGTAACTCTCGACTTCCAAATCAGCTGATTTGAGAAGACGCGTTAACCACTAGACCAACTCGGTGGGTTTCAAAAGATAAGTCTGATTTCAATAAAGCTAACTGTATTTTGTTAAACCATGTCGAATGCTGATTCATTGATTCTTAAGATGAGATAATAGTCTTTTTACTTCAAGTTCACGTTTAATAAAGTATTTATTAAAATAAGTTATTTAAACTAATTTGAAGTAAGAAAAATGTCTATTCTATTTTTATTTTTTTTTTAGAATTAATATATATATATATATATGAGCATTTTATTTTTTACTAAGAGCCAGTTAGGATTTCTTTTTAAAATCAAATGCAAATTCCAGTGATATTAGTTTAAATTTATTACTTCCTTATATTTCGTACAAGGAATAAATATGTACGTATGTATCTCGTATAACTCAAAAACGATTAGTCGTAGAATTTTAAATTTTGTATTTAGAACTATTGTAACATCTTGTTGTGCACCTCCCTCTTTGATTGCAATCGACAACTTAAAGTGTCCAAAAAAGCCCAAAATCCCCCAAAAATTGAATTTTGCACTTTTCTTAACTGCGGTAATAAGCTCCCATTGAGAGCATTTCAACGATACACCCATATCATAGGTGGTACTTATTTCCATTGGTTCCAACGTTATAGCTAAATAAAATTTCAATTAATGAAATATTTGTATCTTACAAGGGAAGACACAACGGTTCGAATCCGACTTCATTTTCTCCTTTTTTTAATTTAAATATATTGATTTAGTAATAATTATTAACTTTTGTTTGTTAAAAAAAATTTACAATAAATAATAATTCAATAATAATAATAATAAAAAAAAAATATGAAAAAAAATCAGAAATTATTAGTGAAATAAAATTTTATGTACTTTTAAAAATGTGTATATGTAATTTAATAGGCATACGAGGAAGTTATGTAGTGTCCACATCAGATTTTTTTGAATTAAGTTAGTACTTAATTCAAACGATAGTAAGTTAGATAGTTAAGTTAAGATAGATAACTTAAGATAGATTAACTTAAGATAGTTAAGTTAGTACTTAATTCATAAACGATTAGTATCGTTTATAAAATTATTTGTTAAGTATATTTTAATTATTTCTAGTAATGTTTTCGTAATGATTTCTAATAATATTAAGGTCCAGAGCCCTTACAGTACTTACATTTTGTGAGTTTCTCTTCAAGCATTTTCATTTGATACCACGTCTGATAAAAAGTGACTTCTGAATTGCGTCATTCAATTTTTTATCTAATCTCACCAGTGCAACTGAGATGGATGTTTGGTAGCAATTTAGGAAAAAAAAACGGATCACTCATTAGTATCTTACTGTTACAATATGATTGTAGCATACAAGCATATATCGTATATATTTGTTTATATGCACAGTAAGTGTTTGTGAGATAAAAATCAGTGTGGAAAGATTGTACGCTTATTAAGATTGTGATAAGAAGGTTGTTTTGAATACAACTGGTACATCCCCAAGGAATCATTGTAGATTTAATTAGGTTTGAATACGTGCCTGCTTGCCTAATGATTTATCAATCTGCAATTCATTGCATGCACCTCACAAACAAACAGTTAATCAGATTTTTGTAAAACTTGTTGAAAGAGATTACTATGACTTTGTTTTACACTTCAGCAAAATTTCATCAAAAAACTTTACGAAAGAGGAACCCTTTCTTTTGAGGGTTTAACGATGACTCTGGTGAAGCTGGATTTAAGAATGTAATCAATAAAAATGCACATATATTTTTTACGAATAAGTTTTTCCCTTTTTTCTTTAATCCTTTGTGTGAAATACATTAAAATTAAGTGAATTTAAATCTCTTAAATAGTTTAAGTAATATTCATGCGCTTGTACATCTAGGATTATTTATCAGGCTTTTTTGATGTAAATGGTGGATGATTAAAAGTGCTGATCAAACTTAGATCTTTGTAGCACATCATACTAAGAAAGAAAAATCCCGTTTTATAAATGTACGCTGAATCGAATATAAATTTCTGATAAAAGTAGAATTCTACAGTTATTTGTCTTTAATTTTATAGTTTAAATAAATTTTTTTTCTATATCACTTATTCGGAGTATTAGAATGTTTTATTTTTTGTTGTGTT
Organism: Lycorma delicatula; assembly: GCF_047948215.1. NCBI lineage: Eukaryota > Metazoa > Arthropoda > Insecta > Hemiptera > Fulgoridae > Lycorma > Lycorma delicatula. The sequence continues at coordinate 264,326,212 of NC_134455.1, read as the reverse complement.
CATCTTTTTATAAATGTATACAGATATTTTTCGGAGGACCAAGAATTAATTGTCATAACTGGGAAAGCTAATATGTTGAAACCGTGATGTGGGTCAGTCTTACGGAATATTTAAATAATCTTTTAAAGGATTTTTCATTATATCACATATTTTAGTGACTTTACTCCGCAAGTCCAATAAATTTATAATATTTTACGTATATTATTGTTGGATGACCTGTTTTCTGATTGTTTATTGTTTACTAATTTTTGCGTAATCATAGAATATAAAAATAAGGAAATATATTGTTAACCATTTATTTATATATATATATATATATATATATATATATATATATATATACAACAAAAATGCTCAAAACATTTATAGAATTCACATTACAAATTTACATCTTATGCTCTGTAATTATGAAATTCTGTTTGATGAAGTTTCTCGTAGTTTTTTCATAGAACGGGATATTGTGTTATCACTGTGATAAGTTCACAAAAATACAAACAATTCTAGCGTTGAAATTGATGCATTCACTTTATGCACTCTAGGATTTGCTGTAAAATTAATATCGATTAATTCTCATTGAAAATAATTCTGATTAGTATCTCTTGTATGGTATTCGGATTTGCTGCAATTATTTGAAAGATTAAAACGGTTAGGCTAAATTACCAAATTAATGTACCCATCATTTTCTGGGCAAAACACTACATTATGTACATTCTCCCATTAATTTGGGAAGGTGTCAAATAATATTAATTGTTTGACAAATAAGTCGATGAAAAATTATTATAAAAGTAATTTTAATTATTTTATTAATTCATTAACAGATTAACATTATTTTTATTAGTAGGTTAAAAATATTTTGAAGATGAATTATTTTTCTTTTGTACTGAAAATAAGGGGGAAGGTATTTTCTATTATTTTAATGAATTTAACTTCTTACTTTTGCCAATATATTTTTATTAAAAAAATAATTATTCTTAGTCAATTCGCTTGCTAATTTTGCTGCATGTTGCTATTTCTGAATTTATGATGTTTACTGCCGCTTGACAAATAAGACAGAAACGTGTCTAAATTTGAATTGTAAGCAGGTAATTAAATTTTCATTCTGTTTAAATTTTTACTTTATGCTTAGTTTTATTTGAAGTTCTGAAAGTATTATAATGCTTATCGGAATTGTATAAGAAGGATTCAAAGAAATTATTCGATGGTGTACCCGAGTTGTAAGCAAAGTGCTCTGTCAGCGTTCTTTTTTGGACGTGCTCACTTTTCTTCTCTTTGAAGAATTTAGAGGGTGAAAAACTAGGATTGAGCTCTTGTCCTGTCCACTTCCAGACTACTCCTCCCTTTATCCAACCAGATTTTCCACTTTACTGTCCATATTGAGAATTATCCTTAACAGTGCTTTCAAAGTTTTTCTCCCATCATGTTTACCTTCCACGACGTTTATATTTTATTTACTTCTTAATATATTTTCGTAAAAAAATTATCATAACGTATTAGTTCAGTTTTATCCAAACATATTAGAACTGATGTATGGTCATAAACGTGCGCACTCAAACGCTTATAAAATTTATTTTTAAAGTACAATATTTTATCAATGATAGTTTAGTTTTTATTGGGATATTTTATACAGCTTAAAGTTTTTGTTGTAATTATGAATTTATTGTACACTAAGTAAGCGTTTGTATATTTAAATTTTTTTGAGAAGATTGGAAAGGGTAATTGTATACAAAAATGTATTTCTTTTCGATTGTAAAACCTTGTGTAAATTATCTAGTGCGTTATGAACAACTATATTGCACATTAGTGATGTAATTATTTCATAAAGTAAAATGAAAAATTGTATCAAATGTGACTAAACTAATATGTTTTATAAATAAATAAGGTTTTGACAATTTATTACAGATCTGCTTAGTGTTTGAAAATTAAGACGTTTTCCTGCTGAAAACTTAACAGTTTCTGGCAATTTACCGCATTCAGATAACTTATCTCTGAAGTTGTCTGTTTTACATATACGCGTATATATATATATATATATATATATATATATATATAGAAAGAGGAGGGAGCATTTCAACAAAGTTTCCTGTAAGTGATTGTCAATAGTTTATTTTATTTTATAATAAAATGAAACGGAAAACAATATCGTATAATCCTTAATTATTTATTTTTATTTTTAGCAAATATAGTAAGTTATAATATAGTAGTTCCTGGTAACTACTTAAGATATGAATAAGAAAACTACTTCTTGGGATAAGTAATACAAATTTTGTTGCAATAAGTTTTAATTCAATATTACTTATTAAAAAAATATATTATTTTAAAATAAATTAAAAAAGTAATAATAATAATAATTATTATTATATTTTTAATATTATTTTTAATTATTATATTATATTAATTTTTTTTTTAAATTATTTTATTTTTTATTTTTTCTATTTTTAGTTTTTTTTTCACTTTACTGAACATTTCTGTTTGTAATGAACTTGCTGGTAAATAATTTTTAAGTTTCCTTTGGAAAAAATATTTCCCTGTGAAGAAAATATTATTTTTTCCTTTTTAAAGATAATTATTGTAGTAAAAGCGATGAATAAAAACTGTGTACTGAATTAATAAAAAGGTCTTTGAATATTCGGTAGGTATTCCTTACATTAGTATTAGAGGAAAAAAGCATACAACTAAAACGCGTAGTTTTCCTCTTTTTTCGTTTTCAGGTTTTTAAATTCACGCCTTAAGAAACAATTGATATGTACTTGAATAAAATTTGCTACAGTATTATAAACTAAAATTCTCAAGAATATGAATAAATCCCGGTCAGGCATGACATTTTTTCATACGCTACCAATTTCACAAAAAAAAAAAAAAAAAAATGAAATAAATATAAGTATAAATAATAAATAAAAATTAAACCTTTTCCAAATTTCTAAAGAAATTCACTTCAGCTCAGTTGATAGCAATTGTAAAATGAAGTATTGTTTTTAAGAAAGTGCTTTAAATTTGACTTATAAAATTAGAAATAGTCTCATAAAAGTTTAAATATAAGTATTATTCGTAAAATAAAAATATAATTTATTATTTATAAAATAAAGCAGTAGTTTTCAAAGTATTAATGATTTATAAATTAACTTTTCCGCCATTATTTGATTTATTTAGATTTTTTTCTTCTATAGAATGTTGGTTTAAATAGGTGAAGAAAATTTCGTTAAAATAGCTCTATATCTTATTGAAATCTGAATTTTTATGAAGAAAATAATAATAAAAATAAGTAGAAAATTAGCTGATTCCTTATGTTTATAAAAAAAAATTACTTAATTAAAAACACCCTACCGAAGTATTGAAAGAGGCTTTTTGGAAATTAAGAGTAAGTTTTAAGTAAATAAGAGAGTAATTTTATATATATCATGGAAAATATTTAAACTAAAAATAGGAGTTCCTAATTAGAAAAAAATTAATATAACTTTTATTTTTGCAATATCAATAAAAAAAACTCTCTCTTATTTTTATAACATTAAAAATGAATATTAGAAATATTTGTGAAACAACATTTTTAAATAAATTTGTATATATTACAGTTAAAAAAATATTTGGTTACATAATAAGGTTGATTTTTCTCGCAATTTTTAATTTAATTTTTTATTCACTTTTAAACTTAAGTATAAAGTCTGCTTTAGCTCTTAAAGAGTGATTTGATTTGGAAAAGTTAGTGATATAGCTAAAAGATAAAAAAAAAGATATACGGCCTTAAGGTGTGCTGTATTCTACAGTGCGGTAGCTAGAAAGGCAGACGATATATTGAGGGACTATAGAGGTCAACATCAAACATTTCCAGGCGATAGCTTCACGTACCGAGTCAAGTCCGAGTGCCAAGTCAGTCGGAAAAAAAGTGGAGAGAGAAATTTCAAGAGTATTTTGTTTCCTAAAGTATTAAAAGGTCACCAGAAAATACGTATGTTATTCAACTAATTTCAAAATAATAAATACAGTATTGAATATGAAATCTTTTGCAACATGAATTTTTTGATTGGTTTTTGAACTATTTAATTATCTTACATTTGATATCGTATTTTAATCCTTATTATTATCTAATTCTGCATATATTTAATTATAATAAAAGTGTAATAGATGTATCAATTGTAATATTATTCATTAAAGAATCTACACTTTTCGTTTTGAAGATTTTACCCGATTTATTTTAGATTTTTATTCTAACAGGTTCAATTGTTGTTCCATACTTTATACGATTTTTGTAATTTAAATGTGAAAAAAACTGCCTTTGGTAATATTACAATTCCTTTTTCTCCATTAATTGGTGATCAGTAATATTTAAAGAGATTTTTTATGTAATAAAAAGAACCGACATAATTTTCTTAGGAAAATCATATATATAAAAACTATGCCAGTTCATTAACAATAGCTCATTAACAAACTTTAATTGCTAGCTGGTAATAAAGTTTATTCGCATACGTCTTTGTTTGAAACATTAAACCTTGTCATAGTGTAAATGCATCTAATTTGTGAAACTGCTATAACATATCTTTTATTTTGCAATTTTTAAGGCTATTACGACAGCTGGCGTCAGGTAGTTTTGGTGGGTGCCATATCTGTTACTAAGCTGATTGCTTCTCACATACATGTACTCGTAAATATGACGGATATGTGACTTAAATCTATATTTCAGGATTGAGCTTTACGTATAAGAGTAGAAATCTGCTGTTTTATAGATTTCAGACCAGCCAACCGGGAAAAATATAGATTTTCCCTTTAATTAATACAATAGACGTATCCAGCTAATGTTTCAAATGAGTTTGACAGTACTACTATTGTACGCACCACTTTTTATGTATATTGATGTTATAAACTCCTATAAATAAAACATAAACGAATAATTCATGAACGAAGCATTCATTACAGTTACTGTAATCAAATATCCATAAGATATCGTAATACAGAACGCTCGAAACATTCTTTACTACCGGACTTAGTAAAACATTACTTTTTACAAGATTTTTAACGATTATAATTACATAATGTAAAGAATCTAAAAAAAAACCAACAATTTTAAGGGGTTATAACTTTCCTTTCAGGAGTATGATATCGATATTTATTGATAAAACATTTAAACAGCGTATTTTAATTATATTTTATAAACTAAATTGTTTATTTGAAAATTTCAATTTAAAAGTAAAAAAAAATTATTGCCATAAATATGTGTTATTTAAAATTTTAAACCAAAAGTGAAAATAAACAAAAAGAATGTAATTGAAGTAAATAAGAGAGATAAAAAAGAAAATAGTAAGGTTAACAGCGATAATATTTCAATGTTAACAAAGGATGACTTTTTATGATAAGTAGGATAACTGATATCAAGATAGGATATTAATGAGTTTAAAAGGCTTTATTTTATTACGATTTACATAAAAACTGATCAATATGAAGATTATAATATAAAAATAATGTATGATAAGTGGAACAGATGATAAAAGAGGGAGGTAAAGATTGTTATAAGATAATAATAGCGGATTAGAACGCTGTAGTAATGAACCTATGGGAAAATATTGTAATGGGAAATTATAGGCTAGGTCAGGTAGTAAAAAGGGGAAAAAGACATAGGGATTGTTGTAAATAGAGTAAAATGTTCACAAAAAATACTTTTAAAAACCATAAGAAGATTATATACATTGAAATCACGATATAAAACAAATATCAAGCTAAATTAACGAATAATTTACACCCAGAGTAACTACAGTCCAACAGAAATCCCAAAACATCTTCCCTTAGAAGGTCCGAATGAAATGGAAGAGGATTAAGACAGCAATCCTAAAATCGGAGATTATACGAAGAATAAAAGTTATGACGAATGAAAAAGCTGTAGGAACAGACAAGTTGCCGATATAAGTAATTATTCGTCTTGATGAAGGATTACATGTAATAATGTAATTGTGTAATTTGATCAATCACAATGAACTGTGGCTACAAGATTTGCTTAAAACAGCCAAGATTCCAATCTTCAAGATATAAATTATATAGTAAAGTTTCAACATTACACGATAATTAGTTAAATTTTGCGATCTGCAAAGATGAGAATTCTGAAAAATTTTGAAATTAATAAATAAAAACAATCGCAAGTTGTTTAAAAACAGAATATGAATTTAGAAAGGGAGGAGGCACAAGGATGCGACAGAGCTAAAGAGTTGCTAGAGAGAGATAAATAAAAATAGTTAAAGGAATATTTTGTTTTATAGATTTAAAAACAAAATGCGATCTCCTCAGTAATATAAATAATTAAAACCCTAAGAGTATCGGAAATATTAATTAAAGAAACATATCTAATGGTTTGATCATGGAAATAAGGCGAGAATACTGCCTACCACCAGTTGCTTAGTATATTTCTTGAGGTTACGATAAAATTTCTCTAAAAGGAATTTATAGAGGAATCAGCAATGGAGAAAGGAGGATAAAATGTATAAGATTAGCAGGTGACTTGTGGTGTTTTTTAGGAGATGAAGTACAGGCTATTCGACAGATGAATTCTCAGTCAAAAGACATGATAGAACATGGTATGAAAGTAAATTTCTAGAAAATAAAAGTTACTAGTATTAAAATAGAAACAAAATTTGGAAAATTCAAAATAAGCAAACTGACTGGGACATAACGTCAGAAGTGAAAGGTTGGTTAGTGATGGCAAGATAAATGGAAAATGCAAAAGAAGAAATCTTATCACTTTTAATGAATCGAAATGATTAAAGATCAATAAAAAAATAGGAGCTATCAGAAACTCAAAAGTTTAGCTGAAAATAGGCTATTTTTGATTTGCATTTCAACATTATTCTTGAGTAGTGGGTGGTATGGAAGTTGCCTCAAGACGTAACCGTATCCTTTATATCCACACGAAGGTAATGATGATGATGTATTGGCTGCTAAAACCTAAAATTTGATAACTTTATAAGTTTTGTAAAATATAAAAATTTGTACCAGTTTTTCCTGACTTTTATGCATTAATAACTTATTTATCGAATGAAATACGAATATTCTGAGTAACGATCGATAAAAATTTACACTTGTAATCTCAATTAAAAAATCTATGGTGTTTAGTTTAAAAAGAAAGAAAAAAAAATTAAATATGTCAAGAGTAATCCATACTAGAGGAAAAATGCAATTTATGCAATTTCTGTTTATTTTGTTTGATTTGTATAAATAAACAATTCAAAAAGAAAATGAAATTCTGCAGGTAGTGTTTTAGTGTAAAGCTGCCAAACCAAGCAAAATGAAACTTCCGGCAAAAGTTCGAGTTGCAAAAATGTTAAATGACTAATCAAGATTTTATTTGTATCTTGATTCTGCTTTGTTTATAAAAAAATATTGTATTAAATTTAAAAAATGATACTGCTTCATTATTTTTTGCTTTATAACAGACGTATCACATCCGTAAATAGGCAAGTTGTACAGGAGGAAACAAAGATATATTTATGAAATTTAATACGGTTCAATAAATTTCTTCATCGGTTTCCAACCATTTACAAATAAATGGAAATTGTCTTTCCTGTTTTAATACCTAATTCTTTATCGGATATTAACATCTGTAAATCTATTAATTTCTTTCAGATGTTGCTACATTAAAGAAAGTAACAGCTATAAATTAAAGATGTTTCAGTAAACTAACAATTCTTAGAATGGGATAAATTTTTCAGCATGCTATCATGTTTTTTTTTAATCGACCTGTTAACAATTTTTTGATTTAAGAATAATGTAAAAGAGGGTTATGTAATTTTTATAAAAATTGCTTAAAAAAGGGTTATGAATCTCAATAATGTTCTTATAGAAAGTAACAGTCTACTTGTTGAACTCGCTAATTAAAATCATTGGCTATTTTAATACTCTATTACAAAATGTATATTCTTTATTTAAATAAACATTATGTTTGGTGTATTTCTACACTGTTATGACGTAGGAACTGTTTAGTTCTTAGTATGGTCTCTTGGCCACTTTTCTCTCCTCTCGAACGACAAGCGTTCATATATGTTGCAATAATTGTGTATTTTTATTCTTTTTTATGAACATTATGTATGTATATTCAGTTACGTTTAAAATATAATGCTTTCAACCCACATTGTAAAAAATTATTTATCCTCCCGACGGATGAATCATCAAATTACAGTCCACTAGAAATATGAATCTATATTACAAAATTTTAAACAAAACACATTATGTAATCATTAAACTGTATAAAAGATACAGAATTTAGTTTTTATCAACTTATGAAGTAAGGTATTGCAAGTTTTCTTTTTATTTCGTTTAAACCGGTTTAAACTAAATAAAACTTTTGGTTTGGTTTAAACAAACGATCTGGATTACTGGCTAATAAATTGCCACGAAATGTCAAAATCAAAATGGTTGTAGGTAAATTAATCTTATTAATTTAAATTGATTAAATTAGTCTTACTAATTTAATTTCAGTAGCGTGCGATCGATATCTGCATAATACTCACTATTATAATGTGTTAAGTGTAATTTACTGCATATTTAAAATACTATATCTAAACAGTAGCTGATTTTCTACCTACAACTTTTTTCAGTTTAATCTTTTCAGATTTTTTTTTAGTATGCTTACACGTGTAACAACAAGCTTAGTTCACTACGTTTTTAATTTAATATGCAAAGTCTGTTACAAAATTTAATTAAAAGGAAAAATGTAAATATCCAAAATGTCATCTCTTAATTTCCATTTTAACAATATAATCGCTGAGGTTTAGCAAGTATCCGCTTGGGAATAAAATCCATAGTCTATGTACAAGGACTAAATACATGCATACTTACGAACGTATGATTCATTTTAATTTTTTTATTATTAATAATGAAAATTAATTATTAGTCTGATAATTCTTTTAATTGTAATTAGGTAAGCCTATTCTAAAGTAACAGTCGTACTGGAATTTTTATTTAATATAAATTCTGCAACTGATTACTTTTAAAGAAAGTATTAGCACAACAACTTAAATGATACACAACTATTCAGTAAATATTTTGTCTTAAAACAGGTGAATGCATTTTACATTACTTTTTGTAAATTATTCAGAACACAAATCATGTTTCTGAGAAAGAAAATTTAGACCTGGGCTAAACGAAAATTTTGAGATGGAAATGTTTATTTTTTGTAGTTTCAATATATCACTATTTTTCCTGGAGTCACATTGAATTTTATTCAAGTATATCAGTAAAACCGTAGAGTTTCTCTGAGACAACGAATTTTATTTTGGGTTATCATCAGTAGTCATTTTCATAGTTTTTAAGTTTGATATTTTCAATTTCTTCCAATCCTATTGTGCTCTTTAACTTCAGCATGCTTGCAATTGTTAGACATAGATAACATTTTTTCAATTTTTTGTTTTACACCTTGTAATCTTTTTCTTCCTGTGCACTAAATGTCTTTAGTGTTAGCAAGAAATCAATGGAATATTTACTAGCATTTTTTTTTATCCTTATAAAAAAAATATACTTCAGTGCAAAATATAAGAAGTTGACTGATGAAGTACACTGGAACTATATAGTAAAATTAAGTTTGACATGCCGGCCTCCGTGGCGCGAGTGGTAGCGTCACGGCCTTTCACCCGGAGGTCTCGGGTTCGAATCCCGGTCAGGGATGACATTTTTCACACACGCAACAAATCATTCATCTCATCCTCTGTACAGTAATGCTTAATGCGGCCCCAGAGGTCAAACAAAACAAAAAAAAAAAAAAAAAAAAAAAAACAAAAAAAAAAGTTTGACATATTGCTTTGCTGATAAATTATCTTACATTTTGTTTAAATATGGTAACAGGTTTTTTTAGAATTTAAATAAATTTATGTCCTATTATGTTGATTTTTCGCAGATATTGTCGTGGTGTGATTACAATTTAGATTCTATTATAATTTTACGGTACTTAACGAAGCAAATCCTAGCATAGCGGACATTTTATATTTTCCAACAAAACTTATATAAGTTTTATAATATTATCTTATTGGATTGTTTGTGATGAAACGGAACTTCAAGAAATGAGGGCTGTAGTTGATACGGTGAGTTCCGTGCTAGTGAAAGAAGCCCTTTGTAGTCAGACAGAACCCATTACACCGACCTCTCTGTTAAGAGCAAAAGAAGAATTATTTTTTATGAAAAGCTTCTCAAAACCTTACGTCTGTCTTTTAAGCGGTTTCAGTTACGTCCTGCTAATTATTCTAATTTTTCCTAATCTTTTAAAAAATTGACTATCGGTCACTAATCACTATCGGTCATATTTATGAGTTACAAATACCTATGTATTAGTTGGCTTTTATTTGGTTCTCACCTACATTGTTATTTGCTCTCTACTTAATTAGTAAAAAAGTTAACGCATTTTAAAATGAATTATATTATAAATTATATAAAATATAATTTCTAGCAGTATTTTTAGTGCACTGTGAAAAAGATAGAATAAGAAGTTTGAGAAAACAGATATGACTAAATTAAGTATAAGGTGTAACATATTCCAAGTGACTAAAGCGCAACGGTACAAAACTAGGGTAATGTAACAAAGGTTATGCTTAATATCAGATAAAATGTAAGATAACTCGGTTACTTTGAAAAAACTTAGAATACAGTTTCAGAATTAACTGGCCTGGTAGTTGTTAAATGTTCTAACATTAACACAAAAATATTCGAATACTAATATTTTTCCAGGCCATATAATACAAAGCGGAAAAAATTGAGAAACAACAATACCCGCAGTGTTATTATGTTAAGTGCCATGACAACTATAGTTGCTGAACTGACACGAATCAGTTCATTCCCAAAAATCATAGAATCGTTCTCAAAAATAACAAGCATCTCATACCATATTGACTAGAAAATGAGGAGTGAATCGGCTTTTCGCTTCCTTCATTACTGAGCTTAATTTTATGAAGCAAAAGCCCATCAAAACGTGTGATATTTATTCCAGAAAGGGATATCTTCTCTCTGCTGTCCTCAGGGACTGGCCGTTTAGTTAGCATCATTACTCTAAGAGAAAATAAATCTACTATCGCCTATCTTACTTCAAGTATTATGTATGTATTACAGCTATCAAAAAACGACTGGGCCAGATGGATAGTGGAGAACAGTAGGATAGTGTAGAGCAGTAAATTAATGCATTCTTTTCTGTTGTGAAACAATGAAACATAATACTGCTACAACTCAGCAGTAAATTCAATCCAAAGCCAGTTAAGCTTAGAAAACTAGTTTATATATATGGGATAGGTTAGTAAAATATGAAACGGCTACGAAAAAATTTTTCCAGATTACTGAAATATTACGCTTGTAAATGTACAAGATACTTTAAGATTTTAATTAAAAATCATAAATTGATGGTTACAGAAATGAAAGTAATCAGACAGAGAGAAGAAAATTTGTTCTTCTAACATCTAAATTTAAGAAAATTAGGTCAAATAAGGAAATTTGTTGGAGCTGAAAGGAAGAGAAAATTAAATAATTTCATCTTAGTATTAAATGTAAGTTAAATGACTTTAATTTAATTAAAACTATTTTAAACTAATATTTGTAAAATAATTATTTTTGTAAAATTTATATAAATAAATTATTTTGTAAAACAGACATTTTTAAAGACATTAATAAGATAAATTAATTGATTGCTTAGCTTAGCTACAAATTAGATAAAACTTATTCCAACAATAACAGCTAGTTTTAATGGTTTAAATATTGTATTTAATTCAAAATCTTAACTGGTTTATCTTAAATTTTATTAAATAAAAGTGTACGAATATTTTACAGCGGTTTTAAAAACATGATACAATTTAACGCTTCTTACCACCAAAACTCAACACGCAGATGATAAAAGGCTTTTCTTAAGTAGTTTAAATTTCGTAAACGAATATTAAGTTCAAGCCTCAGGATTAATTAATTTATTTTACTTATTTCATATGTAAATATAGTCTAGCAACTACATGAAATAATAAAAAAAAACGAGTTACATAGTATTGTTTTATAACTACAATAAATATATTGTTTTATAAATATCCTACCGTATTGATTAAACCACATATAAATTTAATCAATAACATTTTTCTATTAGTTTTTTTTTTTTTTTTTAATTTTTCCAATAAAAATAATCAATAGTCAATCTCACAAACAATGAAGGGAGGATCGAAAATCTAACTGTTTAATTACATACAGGATAAGTTTTCATTCAGCAAATCATTGTTACGTTTTAAATGTCTCTAGTGGTTGAATGTATTTTAACCAAAACAAATGTTTCTATTATCCCATTGTAATTAGTAATAAGCATGAATTGACAAAAAATTCTACATTAAATTTCAACAAAGAATAAATCTGAAATCTAACTTTTAAAATTATTCACATTAGTAAATTTTAATAACTTGTTAAATGATGTTTTTATTAATTTAATAAGTTGCTGTGTGAAGTTAGATATGCTTTTATATCTTAATAATTTTTTAAGTTTAATAATTTCATTTGTAAATTTTATGTTTGTAATAGTTAAAAATTATACCGGTAGTAAAAATTACTTTAATGTTATAATAATTTATATTACTAAAATAATGTCTCCCGGAGTATCGAGTATCGATAAATGTAGAGATCAGAGTTAAATGAATAAAACAAACATATTGTTGAAGTAGTAACTTAAAATAAATGTTATTTACAAATAATTTAATCAAAGCCTTAATATATTATCCTTAATACATAATTTGTCTACCTGAAACATTCATTGTGCAATACAGGACTAATAAGTACTGGAAAATTAGCTTAAATTTACTATATATTTAACTATATAATTTACCTTTATTTAATCTCAGTAAAACTCAAAAAGGTACGTTGAAACAAAAGTTTTAACTTTAGAAACCTGATTAGTTGTGCATTCAGAATGAAAATAAACACTTTTAAAAGAACAAACAGAAGAAATCGAGAGAAAAGGGGAATTGTATCACAGAAAACGTTTTAAACAAGAAAAATATACAATGGAAGAGTCAACGTCTAACCGAGAAGCCATAATTCTTTAAAAACAAAATAATTTAAACACCTAGACGTCATACAACAGTTATTCATTTTTAGCATTGACTAAAAATGTAATACTTATGGGTAAAATAACCCACACCCGTTGAGCTAGGAAAGTAAAATTTTACTCCAAGCAAGATTTTCAATGATAAATTCTTAAGAGGATGCTCAACCTTTCAAAAGAAAATCTTATCACTTTTCTAACTTTCTGGCTCGGATTAAACCGAACATGTATTCCACACAATTGTTGTTAAACTAGTATATAATAAATTACTACGAGGGAATTAACTCTAAATATATCTATAGATATATAAAACCAAAAGATATACAGACTATTAATCTTCTCAGAGCTGTCGATCTTTTGGACCTGAGAAATAAAATTGTGCAGGCGATTGCACTTCTCTTTATTGCTTGAGATATAAATATTATATGCACTAAATAACCTCTGACTGTTAGAAGATGGCTGTTATGTACATGATTCATTTGTAGTAATTTAATATCATCAAGGCAAAATATATAAAAAATAATAATGCCATACAAAGATTACTTGACTTTTCGCCTGTATTATCCATTTTTAATTTTAAACACGCGCGCACACACACACACACACACACAAACACACGCACGTATAAATTCTGCCGACTAACTGGACTGACGCGCAACAATTGGGTAAATGTATATGCAGTAGGTAATACCCCCATTCGACCATGTAACCGACTTTCGCAATTGTAGATCTTATTTTTTTCCCCCAATCTCCTAATTTACTTCAATTTTATTATCGGAAAACTCCATTAGAGTCTGCACAAATCTATCCTCGCCGAATATTAATCTTCAGATACTTAAAATACTGCTTCGTTGGGGTTAATTTTTTCAAACAAAAATTTACAATTAGACTATAAATTACGATATTAGTACCACAATAAATTTTTTCATGAATAATATATTTTATTTTAAAAAAATTAATGAGTATATATTACTCACACCTGAGATTTCAGCACGGTTCCTTATATTACGATTATCATATGTTTTCTTATGATTATTTCAAATAGTTTTCTTGAATTTCTTCATTTAGGCACATAATTCTTACTTATTCGAAATGGGATTTATTGACGCGTATTTTGATAAGCAAAAACTTTTCTATATTGATGGGTTTATGATTTTATTTTTAAATATTACTTGGTTTCTCCGATTTATTAATTGGTGTCATCTCTAAATGGTACTGTCCATTAAATTTGACTGATAGAATTTTTTTAAGACACTGAAAATGAGCAAGATGAGATTTTTTATAGCTCCAGGAATATTTTCTGATTAGATTGATACATACGATTAGGAAAATAGAACAAATTTTGATTAAACTATTCCTTTCATATGCTGTGCGCATATAAACGTGTTCTCGCGTTTATCTTTTCTGATTTTTCTGGTATGCATGCCTTTATGTGAAAATAGCTTTGAAGAAAATATATAAGTTTTTGAATTTTCTTAAGTTTTATTTATTTTTCGCTTACTTTGAGATGTTACGCTGTGAATCATATTTTAAAATATTTATGTCTTTTTTTGAGGGTGAGTAATCGTAGATAATCAAAGAAACGTAAATATAACATACGTTATTTTAATATAGAGAGCATTTTACCACATAATTGGTAGCTAGGGAAAGAAACGAACTGTGAGCTTTGAGAAAAAGAGTAAGAGAGAGTAAGAGAAATAGAAAGACAGAGATCAGAGACAGAGAAAAGGAGTGCTTGAGAGGGATGCAAGGCGTCACATCGTCTAATTGACGTCACTACGTCTCCAAAACCGACGCACCCCTCACAACCGTGTACCCTACGGCCATTGTCTTTTGCTATATTCCCTTCTTCCTACATCCTGCCACTTGAAAAGTACTGAGCAAACGTCATAAAGGCAAGGGCCTACTTGATTATGCTCGCTTCTAAACTTACGTTGGCAACAAGATGTGTTGGAATCTTGTTACACTACGATTGACAAGGAGATATTCAGACTAACACTTCTATATATTATGTATAGATTGTCCAAATAATATATCTCTCCGTTATTAATATAAGGTCTACCTATATAGTTTAGATTGCAGTAGATAAGAGAAAATATTTGTATTAGTAAGTATAGAGCAAAGTTATTTACTAGAATTAATTACTTAAAACTTTCCAATTATTATTCTATTTTTGTCAAAGAACATATTATTATTTTTACTTTCTTGTTCGAAGTAAAGGAAATATTGTGATCCCGAAAAATTTCGGTTTTCAGATTTCAACGAAAATATCCATTTTCACTATCCCTGAATTCATTTTCACTAGTTTCGGCGTGACGTCTGTACGAATGTATGTATTTATATACGTATCTCGCATAACTCAAAAACTATTAGCCGTAGGATGTTGAAATTTTTGGATTTAGGACTGTTGAAACATCTAGTTGTGCACCTCCCCTTTTGATTGCAATCGACTGAACCAAAAGCATCCAACTAAGCCCAAAATAAAAAAAAAAAAATTTGGATGTATCGTAAGTGGTACTTATTTTCATTGGTTCCAGAGTTATAGCCAAATGAAATTTTAATTAATAAAATATTTGGATCTATAAGGGGAAGGCACATCAGTTCGAATCAGACTTCATCTCCGTTTTTATCTTTTTTTTAATTATTTTTAAATTAAATATATTGATTTATTAATTATAATTAACCCATGATTGTAAAAAAATATAATAAATCAATATTCAATAATAACAATAAAAAAAAAAAAAACATAAAATAAAATCAGAAATTATTAATGAAAAAAAAAATTTATGTACTTTTAAAAATGTGTGTATGTAATTTAGTACTCATTATTACATATGTATATATGTAATAGAGTTGGTGCAACATCTGACTATTTACGTAATATTAATCGAAAATTATAATTTTGAATCGTGTTATTTTTGGATTTTCTTAGCAAATTCTTATAAAAATTTTATATTTATTTTTTAAAAAATCATTTTATTTTATTATTTTACAGAAAAATAAATTACGTTTTTGAAGTGTATTCAATTTAAAGTGATGAAAACATTTTTCCCTTATGCGTAATATGCTTCTTACAGCTGTTGTTACGTAATATACTATTCCAGATCAGTATTGTTCGTCTATTCGTGACTTGCTGATTAACAAAAGTTTCATATTTCTGGTGGGTCGTATAAATAAAAGTTAATAATAATTAATGTATTCCGTTTAGTGAACTCCTGTATACTGATTACAAATATTAATTTTGAACTTACGGTGTAGAATAATCAGTTTTTATTATTGGATTATTTGGTAAACAAATTATTTAAATCAGTCATTATCAAACTTATTTCTTTTACCGCCCCCTTTGAAAATCAATTAATTTTCAGCGGCCCCCATTTTTTATACACCCCTAAAACTTAAAAACCACAATTTCATTACTTTAATTAATTTAGTTATATTAGTCGGTTCTGATGTTTAAACTTACATTCTAAACTAGACATTTTTACCAGTGAGAGCAAATAAAACCAAACTTTATAATATTAATAATATATTTTAATCAAATTAAAAGAAACAATATAAATATGTAATCAGTTTTCGTTTTTATACTAATCTAATGAGATGGATGAATTTGATGATATTTAGTAAGTTTGTTGATATCAGGTTCGATTTTACTCAAAAACAGTCGTAAGTCGCCGCGTTTGGTAACTTGCAAATGATTTCTCTTTTTAGTAAGCAGCGTTGTCACAGCGCTAAATTCACGTTCACACAAATATGACGATGGGAATGCTATCAAAAATCGTTCAACGATAGACCACAATCCAGGCTACAACTGCGGAATTGACTTTTGTAGCCAAAATTGTTGGTAGCCATTTTTGTATTTGATTTTTATTTCCTCGTTCGTTGTCAGTTCTATAAGTTCTTCTTCCAACTGGGGTGATATTGCTATGTTGACATTTGAAAAAGGATCTCAGACCCAGTGTGGTATTTCCAATTTCAAAATGTCCTGGAATCTTTCAATGAAATCACTGTGAAGATTTTCCAAATGTTGGCAGTAGACGAGCAAGTCGTCGTTGTTGCAGGATACTGATAAATTAGGAAAATTATGGAACTCACGTCTGCCGATATTCTTCTTGTGTAAGAGCAGTTTGGCTACGAAAGCAGCGACGACATTTTTTTGTTTTTATTAAGTTCAAGTCATCGCCTTGAAGTTGGAGATTCATATCATTAAGCAATGTATAATGGTCTGTTAGGTATGCGATATCATTCTTTGATGTGATGAGGTTTTCGCGCAATTCTGTGTCTTTGTTTTCCAAGAACTCTATGACAGAGTCAAACAGATTGTAAAAACGAGTCAGACAATTTCCTTTTGATAGCCAACGCACTTCTGTGCGAAAGATCAATCTGTTGAAATCTTCATCATTATCAACACAAAGCTGATTAAATAATCTGTCATTTAAAGAGTTGTTTCGGATTTTATTGACTGCTCTGATGACATGTTGCAATGATTGAAATAGTCGTTCACTTAAATTTCTAGCAACTAACTGCTGTCGATATATAACGCAATGTACAACAAGCACATCAGGAATTTTGTTTTTTAAGTACGATATGAAGCCTTTTTGACACCCCGTTATAGCTGGAGCACCATCTGTAGCAGCTGATATAATATTCTTCAACGGAATTTTTTCATCACAAAACTTTTCCAGTGTTTTAAATACGGTTTCTCCTTTCGTGTCTGTCTCTAAATTTCTAGCAAATAAAAGTTCTTGACATATTTTTTCATCTTTAATAAATCTCACGTAAGACAACAACAATGCTTCATTAGTTGGTAAAGTGGACTCATACAACTGAATCGAAAATTTACTAGTCTTCAGATGATTGCACAATGACTTTTCAATGTTTTCAGCCATTTCATCAATTCGTCTTTGGACAGAACTATTGCTCAAAGGAATTTTTCAAATTATATCTGCCGCTGGTTTATGGAGCACAGTAGTTATAACTTCTTTTATCGCCGGCAAAATTAACGTTTCTCCGATGGTGTGTGGTTTACCTGTTTGAGCAATTATATTAAAATAGCAAAAATACATTGCTATTTTATTGTACTATTATTGTACAAATTTATTCGAACGAAACTATTTTAGTTGAATATCTTTCTCATTTATATAAGATAAGATTCTCATTATGAGATAATTAAAATTTTATATTTCGACTAGTAAATAACACTACTAACAATAATAACTTATTTAACTACGGAAAATAAATTAATATCATTTCGTATTATAGATAAATATGGGTAATTTTTCATAGAATTTTAGTTTATAATTTAGTACTGGTTCAAATAAAAACCGCCGCCTAAGCCAGCGTTTTTATTATTTGTAATATTTAATATTTATAATATATAGAAATAGTAAACGATGTTTACAATAAGTGAACTGTTTAGGCTTACTATACTATTTGACACTGGACGGTAATGAGTTAATTGTAAAAAACATTTTCTAACACAACTTTTTGAACAATAATTCATACGTATTTCCATTTTATATAAAAATGATGATTCTTACATCCGTAATTTCTTATAAAATGCTAGGAAAATATTGTAATATGCACTTATGTTAAAAACAAGAAAGAAAGAAAAAAAACTCAATTTATGTTAGTTTACGTATGTATAATGTTTTAAAACTCTGCATGGTAGTTTTTTTCCTAATGTTTAAAATAATTTCTGGTGCAATGTAATTATTAGCTATAATAATCTAATTATTTAGTAATTATTAGGTAAAATTGCTCTAATTTTTTAACTATCATCGATAATTTTCTTTTATCCGCAGAAACTTGTTACAACTTGATTGCGTACGGTGTACGGGCTATCCTACGAAATCTATGTTAAGTATTTTAAGTTTTTATAACATCATACAGGGTAGAAATATAAACTAATTATTCGTTATTGTGTAGTAGGTGGGTTTTAATTTTAGTGAAATTTAAAATACTATATAAAGTAAATGAAATTACAAATTATACATCGCTCCCCTAACCCACATCAACGGCCCCCATTTTTTCTGGGCCCCTTAACGCCCCCTCTAGGTTTCAAACGCCCCCAAGGGGGCGTTATCGCCCACTTTGAGAAAGACTGATTTAAATAGTAATCAAGGAACTTTTACTCTAACCTAATATTTCGGGTAAGATTGTTTAATTAATAATTGTATAAATATTTGATATAAATAAAAATTAATATTTTAGCAATCGTTTAATTGTCCACTTTTATTAAAGTATATGAGGATCGTATCTCACTTTTAAATCAAATAAATTTAAATGAAGTGTAGTAAAAATTTGTATAGGTAATCTAATAGACGTACAAGGAAGTCATGTGGTGTCCACATCAGATTTTTCTGGTATGATTCTTCTGTTCAGAGACTTTTAATAGTAAAAAAAAATTTTATTAAACTTTTTTCAAAATTATTCACTGAATTGTTAACTTTTTAGTGAGCTATTTTTTTTAGTGAGCTTTCATTTTTTAGTTTAATTTTGTTCTCATAGTGAAAATATTAAAATTAGGTGCTCTTACAGTATTATAGTATTATGTGCTTTTATTACATCCTTTCTGAGTCTGTATATATGATGGTTTAAAGTAAGTGGGCTGTAAATGCAGCTTTTACCTCATTGGAAAACCTCTTCATAAAAACACTATTTAAATTATAAAACGGTAGTTAAATATATGAAACGTTAAGTATGGTGTGTTCCATTTAAGTATCGTGCACGGCTACTTATTTTTGTTCGGTAAGAATTATTTAAGAATCGTATGTAGACTTTTTACCTCCTAAAAATGGAAATATTTGTACTTATATGTGCTGTTCAAGGGTCAATTTAAGTAAAAGCATCATATCAGGAAATAACATCTTCCTTTATAGTATCATTTTAAAGCATTGCAATGAGGAAATGTATCATGTAATATGTGTTTGCATAAAATCATAAAATCATGATTTGTATAAAAATCATTTGAATCTTGAGTTGAGCTATGTCACGACCAGAGTTTACTCTGGCTGCCTTATTATTTGCAGTGTTAACGATATTTCAGTTTTCATTATTATAAGCTAGTGGATTTTTTGTTGCCGGTTTAGATTTATAAATTTAAATTTCCACGTTAAGTTTTCCTAGAGTATCTGAAAGAAAGCTTTAGTTTAGCAAGTGGAAGACATGATTTACAGATTTTAAACAATTATGGGTATGTGTCTGTTTTATAAAGTGTAGAAACAATTATAGGGGAGAATATTTAACGAGACCTTTAAAAAGCTATAAAAGATGTACTGCACATTGCCGGTTTATGGTTTATGGACAGAAGTTCACAGCCAAAAATCTATCAGAATTCATAGAATTTAGGTTGAAAATAAAAGACGGTGGATGTTCTATATTTTGATTATGAAGGATTCGGTTCTTTGTAACATGATACACTGACTGAAAAAAAACCAACACAGAGTATGGATATAACGAGAGATGTTAAGAGGAGAAATTAGTTTGTACTATATTGACAAAAGATTATTTTATGTTAAATCAGTTGGTAGATTACCTAATGAGGTTTTAGGGATGTCTAGATTTCGATAGAGTTCAAATCTAGGCTAATCACAATTATTTTCACTTTTTATGACTGATCTGCGAAGATTTACTCCACAAAAGGTTTTCAAACTGTAACTTACGCTACAGTTTAAACAGTTTACAAATTGCAATATAGGTGACATTTTTAAAAACTGCGATATATAACTGACACGTATGAAAAGATAAATTTTAGAAAATATACGCAACTTAGGTATAAATTAAGATGTAAATTATTTTTCTCTAGACAAGCAGATAACATAATCTCAAAATAAAAAAAAAAATTAAAAAAAAAAAACATTTTATAATCTTCGAGTTTGAGGATTTAGTAAGTATCGTAAGTACTATGAACAATTTTTTATTTTAATAAGTTAAAGTTTTCATGAGTTTATAATAATAATTTGTATAAAAACAGGGAAATAAAACATAGTATAAAATATTATAAACTTGTAAATTTTTTGTGAATTCACTTATTAAGTATATATTTATTATTTTAAACGTATTCTTAAAACAATTAAAGTTGTTCATGTGTTTTTTTTTTAAATTTATTTCTGAATTGCTTCTTCCTCGTAGGTCAAATGTAGTAAAATAACATTCTTATATTATTCTTCTGTTGATGTATTCATTAGGTAGTTTAGGTCATTCCCAGCCTACAGTACTTTATTCGTAGACGTTGAAGACGGGTGGGAGAGATGATATAAAGGATTAATTTAATTGTTTTTTAAAGTATATTTTTTACATCTTAATTACATAATTAAATCGGTTATTTAAAATTATTGTTTAGAAATTATTTGGAAATTTGATGTTATCTAGTGTTGTGTAGTATGTATTTTTAAATACTATGGTATTGTTTTGTTTGTGTTTTGATGAATTTTTGTATTTGATTTGAATTTGTACTAATTTTTAATTTTTTGATGTTAATAAATTAAAATACCATAAAATATTCTTCGTTATCACTATATAGTCTTGTGGTGACGATGGAAGCTTTGATTCTATGAGGGTGCTGGTTCGGCTAGTAGTAGTAGTAGTATTAGTAGTAGTAGAAGTAGCAGAAGGGCTGCTGGCCGATTGTCTTCTCTGCATACAGATCACCTGATTTTACACCTTAATCTGATTTCTTGTCCTCAATAAAATATGTATTATGTTTTACGGCTTTATTGAACGAAAAATTTCCATTGTTTTAGCTTATTATTGAAGTTTCCTTGTAAAAACTTGTTACAACAGGGATCTGGTGTATAAAGCTCCATAGAATAATAATAATTATTTTTACTATTATGTGTAATGCTATTTTCAGTGAAATAAGTTTAAATAAGTTTCCTTTTAAGAAAGAAAAATATCAAATAAGGTACCTTATTATTATTATTTTTCTATGTTTTGGTTGATGAAATTACGTAGAAGCTTTGAACACTGGATTTTGTTTTTGCTTGATGATATCTTGAATCTATTATAAGCTTGAAGCTTGAACGTGAAATGTGGGAAATGGAATTTTTTGCGTAAAGAAAATCACCATGCTTAACCGGGATTCGAACCGGGGATCTCCAGGTAATTGCTGAGATGCTACCTCTGAGCTACGCAGAACGGGTTTATTATGATCGTATATTTAATTTTTTCTGACCTTTTCTTCTCCAAGACTCCCAGGGCCAAACCCGCATTACACCATAACACAGCCTTTGGAGGTGCCACACCTTTAACTCCCAGTGCAAAGATTCTTCCAGGTCCGGGTATGCCGGACCCGGTTTCCCCGCTCCATGGGCCGGGACTCGGTGATTTGTAGCGCCTGCCTCTAACAGAAAAGTCGCCTCTGCTGGGATTCGATCTTTCTAGTGCCTGCTTCTTACAGAAGCGACTAAAAAGTCGCCCTGCCGGGACTTTTTCACTGATCCGTGATGCCAGAGTTTCAGTGCTTCATCTTAGGCACCCACCCACACAAGCGCGGACGGACGACGACTCCACAGAGGGCTGTCCAACACCCAGGCGCTACCCCATCCATTCGCCACCATAGATGTCCGTCCCGTGGCCATCAGCACATTGGCAGGACGGATGTTCATGCCCGGCCAGAGCAATAATCCGTCCGATGGTTCTCTTTCCCGCAGATCACACATAACCGTGGTTGAATGCATTGAGCCCGCTTATGCGTGGCCTTCCCACAATTAAAGCAGAAGCTTGATCGGTTAACACGTTGACAGTTGGAGAACATGTGGCCTAAACCACAACATCGGAAACATTTGTCCTCGGGGTCCTTCATGTCGGCCCGACATCCCAACCCCGTAGGGGAAGACACCCGCCTAGCAGAGAAGCGCCGACTGAGGAAGAGATACCTAATCACCCTCTCCCCCGATGATAAAAGGGGTATTAGATTCAAACCAACAGAGTGAAACACCTGCTGGCACAACATCGAAAGGATTCATGGAACGAATACCTCGCCTCGGTCTCAGACGATCACTCCTCGGTGTTCAGGCTAAACAAAAAATTACGAGAAGGAAAGAAGCCCCGCCGCCCGGCTGTAGGGTAACGAGGCCTTTTGGCATATTTGGAGGCGGACAGGGCTGAGGTTTTCGCCGACACACTGGAGAACCAATTTTTTACTCCAAACCCCCCTCCCACACCGAACGACAACCCCACAACCAAGGTGCAGTTCTTCCTCGTAGATTATTTAGCACAGGTGGAGGAAGCCCAACTAAAAATAGAGAGGCGGAAGTTTCCGCTGCAATCAAAGCTCCGACAAGGCTCCGGGTGTTGACGGGATCGGTGCCCGCGTATTCCAGAATGATCCACCTGCTCTTATAGCGACCATAACCACAATATTCACGTCAATTTTGTACGTTGGATATTTTCAGAATTGCTGGAAAACTGCATAGGTGGTATGCCTACCCAAACCTGGGAAAAGTCTGCTCTTTCCCCAGAATTACAGGCCGATTTCCTTATTACCAGTGTTGTCAAAGCTATTCGAAAGAATTTTCCCGGAGACTTAGGCGACATTTGGGAAAAGGAGCACGGCCTGAGCAATTCAGGGAGGGCTACTCGATGACCCTCCAACTGGTTAAAATAATCGACAGTCTTGTCGGAGGCCAAAATAGAAAAGTGGTAACTGCAACCGTTTTTCTAAATGTGGCTAAAGCCTTTGACAAAGTTTGGCATAGCGGCTTGCTGTATAAACTCGCAGATACGACGATTCCCTGTCACTATGTCAGATTGATACGGTCTAATTTACTAGACCGGCAATTTGTTGTACGCGTAGGGGGGAACAATCTCCTCCACCAGAGACGTAGCCGCTGGAGTCCCCCAAAGAGCAGTGCTTTCGCCGTTCTTGTACACGGCCTACGTCAACGATATGCCGCTGTCGGAAGGAGTCAAAACAGCTCTATACGCAGACGACAGGGCATATTATTATGAATCCGGAAGTGTAGATTACGCGATCCAACGGCAACTGGATCTATTAGAGCCGTGGCTCGATATGTGGAGAATCAAGGTCAACGGTGAAAAATCGGTGGCAATGATGTTCACATACAAGACACGTGCTCCAGCCAGACAGCAGGAAATCTAAGGAGAGAAAATCCCCTTTGGGAAAACAGTCAAGTACCTGGGAGTAGTCCTGGACAAACGGCTTACCTTAGGAAACATGTTAAATATGTGACCCAAAGGGCAAATGCCGCCAGGGCCTCACTATACACAGTACTGAACAGTGCCAGCTCATATCCACTGGCGACCAAATTGCTCATTTTTCGGCTATGCGTCCTGCCAATTCTAACATATGCTTACTCGGCATGTGGAGTTTTGTTGAACTCCACGCTTCAAAAGAAATTAGAAGCCGTTTAAAACATAGCGTTGCGGACGATATTTGGAGCACCGTGGTTCGTCATAAACGTCACTCTTTGCTATTATGCGGGAGTACACACCGTATCCGAGGTGGGAGTGGCGCAGGCACGCAGACTATTCGGGTGAGCGGCCGCGTCCGAACACGGCCATCTCCGGGACATCTGCCGAGAGGACCGTACTCCACAGGGTATAACAAAACAACCTCTTGCCGTATTAAACGAACCACCGTGAAGAGGCGGTACGAGAGTCAAAAAATGACAAACCAAGCTTAGGAGCGTCTATATTGCGTAACCTATAAATGGAAACCGCACAAAAATTCCGGCCTCTAAAGTGACCGTTTTCGAAATTAAATGTTGTTAAAACTATAAAAAGCTAGAAATCACCCGACACCGTCCCACGAAGAGCCCACAATTTCATTTAGTCAGCATATGCAACTCCTTCCGGAGAACGGGGCGCACTTCTCCCTCCAAATAACTAGAGCTCTGGTGGACACACTCCTGCTAGCCCATAGGTGTTGGTACCGAAAGTACTTCAGCGGATGGACTGAAGGGGAATCACGCCGGGATTACTAGGCTCAAAAGCTTAGTCTATCACGGTCAGAACTGTCCATAAATAAAGCTTAAAATTTACAACCGCCACTAAATAACTGATGAAATCCGCCCGATAATAGAAAGATACAGCAGCAAGGGACATTGTCCAGGCTCTGCGATCTGTAGGGAGAAATATTGAAACTCCCGCCATTCTTGCGTTCCGTTCCGTTCCTTATCCGACATCTGAAAATCTTAGTAACAAAATTTTCAAAATCGAAAATGTTTACAATTCTGATCAGTTGTTATACAAATTTGGAATTAAACAGTTTTCACGGTTTTTTTTTGTTAACCTCCGGAACCACCGTTAGGTGTTGCTTCATAGGATGAGATGAATGACAAGTAGTGTGTGAAAATGCCATGACTAACCGGGATTGAACCCGGGACCTCCGGATTAAAGGCCGAGACGCTACCACTCGCGCCACGGAAGCCGGCAATTTTTCGCGTTAAACTAATACTAAACCACCAATTTTTGTGTAAAATCACTCAAGGAATAGTATAGAAGGACAATAAAAATAGTTTATACAATCCGAAAAAAATATAAAAATCGTACACCAGCCTACGGTTGCCAAGAACAACTGTCCTTGGCAACGAGAATATAGGCGAGAGTCTAATTACACAAAACTAATATAAACCAAGTTTACAACTCCAGAAACGAGCGGAACAGTGCCCAAATGATATTCTATACCTGACAAAACGTATCTTGAACAGAGAAAAACACAGTAAGTAAGAAAAAACAATAAAAACTCACAGTAACTTACCAGCCCACCGGGCTGGTCTAGTGGTTAACTCGTCATCGCAAGTCAGCTGATTTGAAGTCGACAGTTCTGAGGTTCAAATCCTAGTGAAAGCAGTTACTTTTATATGGATTTGAATACTAGAACGGGGATATCGATGTTCTTTGGCGGTTGGGTTTCAATTAATCACAAATCTTTCAGCAGTGATCGATCCGAGACTGTACAAGACACATTCATATTCATACATATCATCTTTTGAAGTAACCTTACGGTGGTTCTGGAGGCTAAACAGGAAAAAAAACCTGATGTGGACAAACATGACTTGCTTTTACGACTATTAAATTACATTTACACATTTTTTTTTAAATTAAAAGTACATAGAATTTTATTCCATTAATAACTTCTCATATTTTTTCATATTTTTCTTTTATTATTATTAAATTATTATTCATCCTACATTTTTTTACAATTAGTCGTTAATAATTATTAAGAAATTAATGTATTTAAATTAAAAAAAAGAGATCATGTCTGATTCGAACCGATGCGACTCCTCATTGTAAGATATAAATATTTCATTAATTAAATTTCTTTTGGCTATAACTCTGGAAACAATAAAAATAAATACCAATTATGATATATCGTTGAAATGCTCTCAATGTGGGCTTAACACTGCAGTTAAGAAAAATTCCAAAATTAACATTTTTTTTGATTACTACTAGATATTACAACAGTCCTAAATGCAAAATTTCAACATCCTACTGCTAATCGTTTTTGAGTTTTGCGAGATACGTATATACATACATATGTACGTACAGACGTCACGCCAAAACTAATCAAAATGGATTCTGGGTTGGTCAAAGTGGATATGTTCGTTGATATCTGAAAACCGAAATTTTTCGGGATAATAATACTTCCTTTACTTCGTACAAAGAAGGAAAAAAAAATAGAATCTATCGTTGCTGTAGACAACAAGCCGTAGCAACGGAGACTACGTGAATAAAAGTATATTTAAAATTAATAACGCTAATTAAAAACGAAAAACTAAACAAGAACTCAACAAAACGAACAAGATAACTGTAACGAAACAACAGAATAATAATAAACAGGAATAACGAACCGATAACAAAATACTTGTATCGAGCTGGTAAAAACACATTCCACGTCCACCATGCTCTGAAAACAACCTCAATTTTTCTGGCTTTTTCTTTTTCTGTTTAGCCTCCGAAACCATCATAAGGTATTACTTCAGAGGATGAATGAGGATGATATCTATGAACGTGAATGAAGTGTAGACTTGCACAGTCTCAGGTCGACCACTTCTGAGAAGCGCGATTAATTGAAACCCAACCACCAAAGAACGTCGGTATCCACGATCTAGTATTCAAATCCGTATAAAAGTAACTGCCTTTACTAGGATTTGAACCTTAGAACTCTCGTCTTTGAAATCAGCTGATCTGCGATGACTAATTAACCATTAGACCAGCTCGGTGGGCTTTTCTGATTTTTTTCTTTTTCCTGTTTAGCCTCCGGGAATTACCGTCAGGTATTACCTCAGAGGTTGAGTGAGGATGATATGTATGAGTTTAAATGAAGTGAGTTTTATACAGTTTCAGTTCGACCATTCCTGAAATGTGTGGTTAATTGAAACCCAACCACCATAGAACACCGCTATTCACTATTTCATATTCAAAGGGCTTTTCTGATTTAATATCTAAAATCTTAACGCGTTTATTATGCTAAAATTTATCTTTTTTGAGACAAATTTACAGTTGAGAAACTTTCATTCATTATAATCTTGTTTCAAACTCTTCAATTTCATGCGATCAAATGTTTCTTATTTATTGTATGTTTTGGAATTATAATCTACTGTATCTTCAAGTTTTGGTAGGGGCTTATGGTATACAATGTGGTTACTATATGTATTATGTATACATAATATGTATATAAAAAATAATAAAATAAGAAAATATAATATATATACAATTTTTTTTTTTTTTTACTTAAATTCAATTTACATTTTTCTACGTCAGCGTAAGTGTTTGTGTATATTGCTTTCCATAAAATCACCTACAAGTTTTGTAGTAGTCTACCGGTAGAAATGACATACTATCTTAATTAAAAACAGACGTAGTGTTTAAGACAGTAACAATGAACTTTTTATTTTGAGATTCCGCCCACACAGTAGTGGAATTGACACTGTTCTGGCAGATTTAAAAAAAATAAAATAATAAATTTCTTTAGAATAACAAAGATTTATATGACAAAGAATATCATCACATTACAATAAAGTATGTATTTAAATAAAAGTATCTCAATGTATTAATAACACTTGCAAATATACATATTTTAATGCTTTTTGAAAAAACAAAATTTTTTTGCAGTTTCACCCTTTAAATGTGGGAAAATATAATCCGTAAAATTTCATTTAACAAACGTTATTTAATAGCAAACTTAATAACAATAATCACTTTATAGTGGCACAAAACCAAACGGAATCGTTTTTTGGATTTAGAGAAAATATTTATTTTACATTAAATTATCTATCGATTTTATTCTACAAAAGCATTCTTACTCTGTTGATGAGTTTTAAAAAAAATATTAATTTCATAATCATTCTATTTTATGGATCGTGTTTAATTTTTACAAATAATTTGCAATAAAAAAAATTTCAATGAACGCCTACCAAATATTTATTTTATTTTGTACAGACCTTGTTTATCATTTACCTTTACGTATCTACTACACCGTTTTTTCATATAATTATTATTTTTACAAATTTACATGGGGTTTACGCATGAACTGTAAAGTACTTTGATCAAGGTTTCGCTTGATCTTTGCAAACAAATGTTTCCACACTTCCTTACCTTATCAGAAGAGTAGCATATTTTGCTTCTTCATCAATTTTGCTATAAATCTGGTGTAATTTTATAGTTATCTTAGGAAGAAATTTTTGTAATTTACAAGAGCAGTTCTTTTTTCTTTTCTTTTCCTGTTTAGCCTCCGGTAATTACCTTTCAGATAATACTAGAGGATGAATGATAATGATATGTATGAATGTAAATGAAGTGTAGTCTTGTACAGTCTCAATTCGACCGTTCCTGAGATGTGTGATTAATTGAAACCCAACCACCAATGAACACCGGTGTCCACGATTTAGTATTCAAATCCGTGTACAAATAACTGACTTTACTAGGACTTGAACGCTGGAACTCTCGACTTCCAAATAAGCTGATTTGGGAAGACGCGTTCACCACTAGACCAACCCGGTGGTTCTACAAGAGCCGTCCTAGCGTACGGCAAGATAACTTAGTGTACTCGCATTACAAGATTCATTTTCCTTATTTTCTTGATCCAATCTTTACCCATCAACAGATTAAGATAAGATTTACAAATCATTTGGAAATTTTAAAAAGTTTTTCTCGCTTACACAATTTACATACATCAATAACAAAATGTTTCTCGCTGATTTTAAAGCGATATATTTTACTGTTAAATATTTTTGCATAATGATTTAGTAAAGTGTACTTCTATAAAAATAAAAAAATAGATTTTGAAAATTTGGCAACTGCTCAATGAAGAGAAATTATAGCTCTTTAAGGATTTACGTGACAAAAAACAGTACATCATGATAAAGACTTTTCACTGTAATATGAGAAGGGACTATAAATTTAGGATCTGTTTGAAAGTATTACTGGACTTGGAATGTTTCTTTTTTATAAATTGTGCGCTTTTATTAATCCGGAAATTGCATTAAATAAAATAATAATAATAATAAAAAAATTAAGGGAAAAATAAAAGTAAAAAAGTGATTGCCACATGTACCGCTTGAAGTATTGTTTCAGATATAAAAAAGGACATTTTTTTATCTTAAATGACAATATAAAAAATCGGTGAGAGTTTCTACTATTTGATAAAACCTTTGAATTCATTGATTACTGATAAAGTATAATACGATATTAAAGAGCTGAACTTTTGTTCTTATTGCTGAGGTAATTAGCTGTAATAAAACAACTCACAATTTTAGCAGAATTATAACTCTCATTATTATCATACTGTTAGTCTTGAAGATATACATCTAGTTTAAAGTAACTTTATACAACGAAATTGGGTAAAGTGAAGTTATTATCTTGTTTCTCAATAAATTTTTCCCGTGTGAACTTTTTATTTCATTACTAAAGTAAATTTATCTCAAAAACTGAACAGTCATTTCAAACACTTAAAATTTATATTTACGTGTAAACATATTAAAATTTTTTAAAATTATATGAGTTCATTGCTAATTTGTGAGATATTTTATATAAGTTTTATCTTAATGTAATTAAAAAAATATTGAATACGAAGTCAAGGTGTGACATAAGATATATCTTAGTTTTCTTTATGTGATTATTCCATGTTTACGTACTGTTTTATTGAAGTACATTTAATTTTCCAACTGGGACTTTTTATTTTTTTTTTGGTAGCTTACATGCAAAACGATGATTTTGGGTTGAGTATTACAAAGATTCACCGTGTAATTCTCTTTTATTCATATCCTACATAAAAATACCTGTAAATTCATTTTAAGTGAGACGGGCTGCTGAAAGTTAATAATAATATATAATTCTGTATTTCTGAGTATTAATCTAAAGTTTACATTTACGACTGATGTTTGTCTGCTGTGTTGTTCGAGAAAAAATATTTAATATTTTACTATTAAGGGCTCCATCATCAAAGTTTTCTTTAAAAGAAAAATATATTGATGCATTCATATACTTAATTAAATAACTTATATGGTTGCAGAGTAAGAAAATATTATTAAAAAAAAAATAATACTACTTTACGTACAAGAATTAAACTACTTTAACGTGATATTGAACAATTTACGAGAAAATTACGTTGATTCTTAAAATAATTGAGTACGAATGTGATAATGACTCTGCATCGATTCGGTTGCAAACATTAAAGAATATAGATATGGATTTTTAGAATCTTTCGTTCGTTGTCGAGGATAACTGCTAATGTTATTTTCTGTTAATTACATTTTAGATAAAACTGTTAATAAATTAATGATATTCATTATGATATCCTCTCGCATCATTATTCTATTACAAAGCATGCCTTCAATTCCTGAGTTTGTGTTTAATCCTTAATTATTGTTACAATTTAAAAACACTTAGTGGTGCATAATTGAAATTTAAATTTAAATAAAGAAAAAGAGATTTTGCCATAAGAATTGACGATCAGAAAATGCAAGCTTCAATGGGGAAAGAAATAAAACAAAGAAATAATCTATCTCCGTTGCTTTTAAAATTAAGAACAAAAGAAGAAATATAATGTTTGAAGGAAAAATTCGAGCAGAGTAACAGTCCTATGGGAAAAAAATGGAATGCAAAGATTCGCGAGATATTGTTATTTTAGTTGAAACCAAAAGTAAGTTTAATAAATACTAAAGAATATGAATTCATTGTTAGGAAAATAATTTAATTTAAAAATAAATCTATACTAGAAAAATAGAAATGAAATATGACAAAAAGGAATTAAGTTAACAGTAACATAAGTAAACATAATATACTAATTTTTTTTACATAGTAAATTTTGTTGACAACTATTTTTAATGAGTGACGAACGTTGGAGCGTGTGAATAACACTAACCGGGATCAGGGTATGAACCCAGAATCATCGATGAAAGACAGAGACACTGCAACTCTATTATGGGAATCAATGGAAAGATTTATCGTAATGAATGATGAAAAATTAAAGATTTAGGAAGAAATTTAAGGAGGAACCAATGAGAAAAAAACTTTTATGAAAAAAAGTCATTTTCTTGACTTTAATTCCGGTTTAGTAAGAAACTTTTTGCCTTATTCTTATTGGTAAAAAGCGAAATATTAGTACATTCGAAAGCTGAAACAGCAAAAAATAGGTACAAATTAGGTGTTTAATATAGCTAAGATAATGTTTTTTAAAAATCTGAGAAAATTTCTGTAGAATATTCCTAAAATAAAAAAACATTTTTGACGGATTATACACTAAGGCTCTCAAAGTAAGTGAATTCAATCTTGGGAAGCAAAAATAATAATTTATTTATTAATTAACGACTAAAATTACTGACAGAAGATAAAATTAAGAAAGTAATGTAAAATGTAACCAATATTTTGAGGTTGAAAAAATTGTTCTAAAGAGAAAGATATCACAAATAAGACAAATAACAACCAGTAATAAAAATTGTGTTGTTTAATATAAATATAAATGTATTATGGAATAAACATATTCTCTGTTGGTAAGTCAATCTCCCCTAGCATCACTTCTTAACATTCTTCCACACTTTATATATAGCTGATTTTTACATTCCAGATTCACATCAGCTAACATGCGTACAACGACCACTTTAGATAAGTACTTAAATAGTTTCACACAATTTATGAACTGAAACAAGGTGCGAAATTATTTTTAAAATTTATACCTCTGTTTTTCACATTAAAATAATAACAATTACTGCGTGTAAATTCCGCGGATATTTTATATTTCATGTAAATATTATTGGTCTATTTACGCGAATTTGTTCATAATAAAGATTGAGACCATAAAGATTCTTCTTCCTTTTCTACTTTGAAATATCCCCTTTACACATAAATTTTCTACCTCCTAATTTAATTAACGTGCAACGAATTTCCAATATGTGATGATATAAAATTTAATTTTTGTCCTATAAAAATTTTATTTAATTGTACAAAGACCAGCAACATTATTTTAGGAAATTTATCAAATAAAATAGGAAAAATATCGAAAGATTTTACACAAATTATATCTCAGTTTTTCATGGATTTTTAAAGCACAGTTTTCTGCTCACGTATTACTTAATA
The DNA here is from genome assembly GCF_047948215.1 of Lycorma delicatula. Lineage (NCBI taxonomy): Eukaryota > Metazoa > Arthropoda > Insecta > Hemiptera > Fulgoridae > Lycorma > Lycorma delicatula. The sequence goes on along the minus strand of NC_134455.1, from coordinate 264,293,658 downwards.
TGTTAAAAAGTTAAATGGTGTTAGTTTAGTGTTTCTTCATTATGTAATAATATGATGTCCTGTTTTTACTATAGGGTCGGTTAAACCATTTCTTTACTTGCTAGCGGAATTCTGCACTATTAGTTTCTTTCTACTCTCACAGAAAGACTGTAAAAACTACAGTTCTTTAATAATATAAAATTTGTTTTATTTTCTGTTTATAAATGTCTAAAAATGAATTATTTTCAAAATTCTGAAAAAGATATTTATGTTTTAATTTTGTTTAATTTGTTTAACCGAAACCTATAAAAATTATATTAAATAAACATTTAAGACTAGCATACATGACTTATTTTTCAGTAGAAAGATTAAACTTTTATAGCTTTCAAAATGAACATTTACGGTCTTCAGGTTATACTTCCAATTTGTAATTCCTTTTGTGCTTTATTATTTGTAGCTACACATAATAATTAAAATTTATATTTAATTATATATTAAATATTTAATAGAACTTAAACACCTGATGTATATATATATATATTATAAAACCACTCGTACTATGATATACATTTTACATTACACATTCTTTTTCATTAATATATTTTAAATAAAAGAGATTGTCAAGTGTAAAAATCAGTTCTGAATTTTGGACCCACTGATTTAATGTTCTACTTTCCTTCCTGGTCCTCTGGGTTAAAGCTGTTATCTTGAAACGTAAGTAATAAGGGAGGATGTTGTTCAGGGTTGACTTTATGTAAGTGTTGCTATAATTTGTAAAGCGCTGATTAATTACTGAGGAAAGAAACGGTTACTATTCGCGCCTCCTCTTGATAGTTTCACAGCATTTTGGTTGCACGAATACAGCAAAGAAAAATAACTACCTGCTCAGAATAAAAATTATTGAAATTTAGTCGTTTAACAGAATCTAATCCGGTTACAGATTAGAATTCTTTAGAATAAAATTCAGCTAAACTCAAAATTTATAAAATCAAACATTTTCTGCCTGTAAAATTCTGAGAATATTGAGTTTCTTATGGTAGTGCTGCCTGGCCTATGGTACTAATTTTGAATTAATTACTGTGTAAATTAACATTTCTTACTTTCAAGTCATGATAATATCCCAACAAATTTCAGATGAAACTCCAATTTTCCTTCTTTTCACTGATATTTTATTTAGTAAATTTTCTATATTAAGCCATCTATAGTTGGGAAAATTTCTTGAATAATTTTCTTGTAATTATTTACGACCTAAGAAATTGCAATTTTTATTTATGATAGCATAATACTTTAAGAATTTAAGGAGCCCTTGAATTTTTACCCGATGACACTCAGGAAAAAAGATTTTCTTCAGAAAGGTGTCAGTTCACATATTGAACATATCTAAAACATTGAAAGAGCTGTTTTGAATAATCAGAACCCCGGTGTAGTTAGAAAAAGTCATGAAACTACATCATTTAAAAAGTTATTATAGTAAATTATTTTTTTATAATTCTCCTACATCTTATTTAGTCATTTTTGACCTTGGTTTAAAATAGTAATTTCATATTATATAAACTTCGTTTAACGCTGTTATAGATATTTTTATGATAGCACGATACAAAATGCTGAAGATAGTAGGTTGTGCGTGAAGAAAAATATAAAATACTGATATTAGTTATCTTCCAATGCAAAATATGATGTGTAAGATATTATTTGTAAAATTATATCTTTCAGGTTTTAGTTATCTTTAAAAATTCCAAAAAAATGACCCTTGTACTATTTTAATGTAAATTTGGGATATTTTTAGGACATTTTGGAATTAAAAAAAAAAGTTTATAAGTTTATTTTCAGTGGTTTTAATTAATATTAGAAGAGTAACATTTCTTCGGCTCTAGGCCGTATTAAAAGATATTTTCTCCTTCACAGATAATACTTCATTGATTATAAACAATACGGGACCTATGTCATTCCAGTTTAAATGCAACTGTCAGATGATTGTTAATTAGTTTCTTAATAAGAAAATTTTTTTATACTTTTTTGAAGGATCATATTCTCATCTGATCATAAAATACCCAAACTATCAATTATGACTATTTTGCAGACATGTATCAAGGGATTAGGCGAATTTAAGACATTTCTGAATATATTATCAATAAATTCCACGATTTCATATGGAATCTTCTTAGCATACTCAAAATACACGTTGAAAATAGACTGAAAAGGATTGAAAAGGAAATGTGTCAAAAAGAGCAACATCATTGAGCAAAACTCTCTCTAGTAAACATCTTAATACAATATAAAATTACCTATGATCTACGTAGATTTATGTATTGAAACTTTCCTTCTAACATTTGTTATTTTCGTCTAATTGTAAATGGTTTATACAGAGTGATTCAGGAGGATAGGGCAATACTTTGGCAACTCATTCTAGAGGCTAAACATAAGAAAAATGTTCATATAAACATAGGTCCGAAAACGCTTCCTTAGCGAGTTATACAGGGTGAAAGATTTCGCCCGAGTTTCAGTTCCTCCCGGTAAATTAAGGCTTTCTGAAATTTTGGGAAGGTCAATTAAGGGGCAAGTTCAATTGTTTCTTATGGTTTCTGAGCTGGTAAATCGAAAGAAATAGGTCCCAGAACTGTATCTCTCTTAGTTTCTAAGATATTCCATGTAAAACGCCAAAAATAGGGTCATTTGTTTACGTTTGACGTACAATAACGTTGTTAAATTGGCAATAAATCATACATTTTGTAAATATAAATTGTAGAGAATTTAATTATAAGAAGATTGATGTAAATAATGTCAACAGAAAAAAAATAAAATTTTAAACATGTCGACTTTTATTAACATCAAAACAGATTAATTTTTAACAGATTGAAAAAACTTTTTCGTTATGTACAGTAGAAAATAACTGGAGGAAGAAAGAATA